>NC_143579.1:32302492-32441010 GCF_048544385.1 Mastigoproctus giganteus
CGCAGACCTCAGCTCACAAAGTGACCAAGGAGATGGCGGTCGGCGTGCAATGCGACGCTCAAGGGCGTCCAATGTATTCGATCGGACGTGTCGTGCTGACCATGGCAGTCGTTGGATATCTTCACTTTAGAGATATTCCTTCACCATTTGAGCTCTAAGTACAGTGGCGTTTTCGAGCGTAAAAAGAAAATCTGGGTCAAACGTAAGGTTCGTGAATCTCCTCAGTACCTCTAAGCAGTTACGGTATCCCTATCAAAAACATGAGCGGTGCGGCCGTTGATCATTATTCCGCCTTCACCCTAAGTGTCCCTCTCTGATGTTGGAGGGATGGCACCACATCCTCGTTATCTCCATACGAAATAACGTCTAGAATCTGTTTGTGGACTAAAATGGGACTTAAAGAGCAGAACTGTGCTCCATTTGTCAGGGTTCAAGTAGCATGTTCATGGCACCAGTTTCTACAAACTCTGAAATAAAATCCACTGGCTTCCTTCAGTAGAGTCCATTGAATCGATCCTTAACAGTCGGGTTGGAAATTTCCACCTGTGGCCGCAGCAACTTCAAGAGATAGCTGATGACAGGATATGGTAGGGGTCCGTCTTGCTGTTAGAGCCAAATAGCGATCTGTTCTGGTTGATCTAGCTCTCGGACGACCTTGGCCAGCTCTTCTTGTAATGTATGCCTCCTGAAACTGCTTACATAGTGCCGAGAAGACACATTAAGTCAAAGTGCCATCTGCGACTGCTGCGCTTGAAGTCCTCACTTACAATCTGAATACTGAAGAAGTGGCCATCCTACCGAGCACGCCAAAACATTGGAATGAATTGATCTGGTCGCAACACGTGTTTTTAAAGGCATGCCTATGTGTGGCTATGTAAGGTTGTAGATAGATTCCTATTGGATGCCAGGCTGCCTATTATTTTCAAGAAAAACATTGTTCTGTTAATTTTGTCGAGCAGTGTAGTTTAGATGGTAATCTTTGCCATCATTCTGGGCTCAATTATTGTCGATAGGAAAGCGAAACGCCGATCCAGATCCAATGTATGGTAGAATTACAAAAGTAACTAATTATATTTAGTTTAAATCCATTCCCCTCAACGTGGGCACCTGTACGTGGTGAGGGGACCTCCCAGTGATGCTGCTGGTTTACCAGATTAGCATCACTGGGATCCAACGCCCATACCTTGGTTCCAGGGTTACACCATTGGAATCCGGCGTGTGCAGCCGTGCGCCGCGACCCGTGGAAGCGGAAAGGGGGATCCTGGTGGTTGAGGGGCCCAGCCTTAATACACCACTTTGGCCCCTGCTTCGACGAGACGGGTGGTCCCGGACCGGCTCGACTGGGATCAATCGGCGGGTGGTATTATACTGCTAGGGTCAACTGCGTTCCAATAAGTCTCCCTCCCTATGGTCCTGGGACGGGATAAAGACTTATTGGTAACGTGGGTATGGTGTTCTAAGCGAACTCGGCGTCCCACTCGTGTACGCAGTACCTGCTAGTTCACTAGTGGGCGCCCCCTCGTAGGGCTCCGTGGTGGGTGAGGTACTTAGGCATCAGACATTTTCTTTTTACTCCTATGAGTAATTTAAATCCCAATTCTTCTGGGGCCCCAACAAGGCCCCTACCTAATCGAGATCATGACGCAGATAACACCTCTGCAAAAAGAGCCAGAACTGAGGAAACACCACCACCATCAGTGACACCGCTTTTCCTCATTCTCCATTCAACCGGAGAGCAGTCCATTGGAAAGATGTCACCCTTCTTCATCCAGAAAGGATTAGAAGGGTTGGCAGGTTCACCAAAATCTGTAAAAAGACTGCGTTCTGGCGACCTTTTGGTCGAAGCTTCTACCACCAAGCAAGCGGAAAAAATCATAAAGGCTACATCCATAGGGGGAATACCTATCATCGTAACCCCTCACAAAACTCTAAATTCTTCACGTGGCGTCATATCAGAGTGGGACCTTCTTCATGTTTCTGAAGAAGAGATCTGCTCTGAATTAAAAGACCAAGGAGTGACAGCTGTCAAAAGAATATCGATGAGAAAGGATGGGAATCTCGTCCCTACCCGAGTTCTCATCCTAACGTTTAATACCCCACGGCCTCCAAGTTCCATAAAGGCAGGCTATCTAAACTGCCCAGTGAGGATTTATATCCCAAACCCACTGCGGTGCTTTAGATGCCAAAAATACGGCCACTCACAAACATCTTGTCGTGGTAATCCTGCCTGTGCTCGATGTGGTGTTAAAGACCACGAGAGCAAGGAATGTTCAGCTCCAAAACCTATCTGTGTCAATTGCCAAGAAGAGCATCCCGCCTACTCTAGAGCATGTCAGCGGTGGAAGGATGAAAAAGAGATCCAAAAGTTAAAAACAGAGCTGAATATCTCCTACCCAGAGGCCAGAAAACGTATCCAACCAGTAAATAGCGGGAAACCTTCATACGCCCAGAAGGTTTCTGCTAAGTGCACTATCGGGACACAAACTGAGATGACTATACCACCAAAAGAGTCATTCACCCCGATTGCACGCTATTTATTGAGTTCTCAAAAGCCCACCAAAAAAACACAGTCAGTTGCCACTCCTATATCCGTACCTCCTAGCGCTCCACCACTACCAAAACCAAGTGGTAAAGAGCCTGCAGTAAGAACAGAAACAATGGATGTAGAGAACAAGGAGGTACAGGATGAATCTGTCTTGGAACTCTTTGCGGAGGAAGAAATGGACACGGGACAGCGTCCATTCTTCCCCAAAAAAGATAAATCCAAGACTGACAAAAGTAAGCCCTCAGCACCTCGGAAGCCGCCTGATGGACCCACCAAGCCAAAGTAATGGCTAAATTCCTACAATGGAATTGTCGTGGATTCCGGCGAAATACTGATGACATCAAGGCCCTCCTGCAAAAGCACGAGCCAGTTTGCTTTTGCTTGCAGGAGACTTATCTAAAGGCAAATGATGATCCCACCCTGCATAACATCACAATCTTTCGTAAGGATAGAATTGCGGATGGTCCTGCTCATGGAGGAGTGGCTATCCTTGTGGGTAATCAGACCCCAGTTCAGCCCTTGCTAATTACAACCAGCATTGAGGCTGTTGCAATTCGCCTGACAGTGGGATTTTTATTAACTGTGTGCTCTATTTATTTGCCACCTGGGACTGACATCTCCCAGGAAGACCTTGATGATCTTTTATCGCAGTTGCCTCCCCCTTTCTTACTTCTTGGAGATTTTAATGGACATAACACCCTGTGGGGTAGTGCTAACATCAACGGAAGGGGACGAGTCATAGAGCGTATGCTCAATGACAATGACCTTTCCCTTCTAAATACTGGAACAAACACCTTCTTCCATATGCCTACCCGTACGTTTTCTGCCATTGATCTCTCTATCTGCTCCCCTTCTCTACTCCCTTCACTCACTTGGGAAGTGGAGGAGAATCCATACGGAAGTGATCACTTCCGTGTGATAACCTTGTTACACAGTGGGAGACCGTGTCTTCCTTTTAGGTTACCACGGTGGAAGTTTGATCAGGCTGACTGGAATGCCTTCCAACATCAGGCAAATTTTGACCTCAGTACAGTCAGTCAGGAGCCTATCAATGACGCAGTAACGTACATCACAGAAATCATTGTCCAAGCAGCTGCGAATGCTGTTCCAAAAACATCTGCCCGGTTTCCACCATTTCCCAAACCTTGGTGGAATTCCCAATGCACAGCAGCAAAAAAGGCTCAAAACAAAGCGTGGGGGATATTCCGCCGATATCCTACCACTGTTAATCTAATAGCCTTCAAGCGTGCACGAGCCAAAGCACGCTACATTCGCCGTCAGAGTCAAAAGGAATCATGGATCCGTTTTACATCATCTATTAACCAGGCTACCAATTCTAAGGTAGTCTGGGATAAAATCCGGAAAATGAAGGGAAAATATACATCCCACCCTTCTTCAATCCTAGATTATAATGGATGCGCTATTGCAGATCCAACTGCAATAGCCAATGCTCTTGGGGAAACATTCTCTAACATCTCCGCAACATCTTCGTATTCCCCAGAGTTCCTGGTCCTGAAATATAAACTAGAAAAACAGGCACTTAATTTTAAGACCAAGGGCCTCTATCCTTACAACGGGGCATTCACTATAGAGGAACTGAAAAGAGCCCTCACTCTTTCCAAAGCAAGTGCTGTTGGACCAGATGGCATCCATTATGAAATGATTAAACACCTTTCACCAAAATCTATGGATTGTCTGCTCCTTCTGTATAACAGAATCTTTACTGAGGGGCAGTTTCCGGACTCCTGGCGAAAGGCAATCGTCCTTGCCTTCCCTAAGCCAGGAAAGGATCCAAAAGTCACCACCAACTATCGTCCTATTGCTCTGACTAGCTGTCTGTGCAAAATCCTGGAGAGAATGGTTAATTCTCGCTTAATATGGTATCTCGAGTCAAATGACCTTCTCTCCAACATCCAGTGCGGCTTCCGAAGGAACCGGTCCACTTTGGACCATCTTATTAGAATGGAAGCATCCATCCGGGATGCTTTCCTAAAACGGGAACACTTGGTGTCGGTGTTCTTTGACATGGAGAAAGCGTATGACACAACTTGGAGATTTGGCATTTTGAAAGACTTACATAGCCTAGGCCTAAGAGGGCATCTGCCCTTTTTTATTCAAAACTTTTTAGCCAATCGATCGTTCCAAGTTCGTGTGGGATCCTCACTCTCTCGCTCCTTCAGCCAAGAGGAGGGAGTACCACAAGGATCAGTATTAAGTGTCACGCTTTTTGCCATCAAAGTGAATTCAATCACAGAACAACTTCCTCCAACTGTAAACTGTGCCCTCTATGTTGATGACTTTAGCATATTTTGTCAGTCATGCAACATGAGGGTTATTGAAAGACAACTGCAGAAAGCTATTGATCGCCTCAACTCCTGGGCTCTTGCTAATGGCTTCAGGTTCTCGCCGGAGAAGACCGTTTGCGTACACTTTTGTCGTAAGCGTAATCTTCATCCTGAACCTGAATTAAAGCTCGGACAACATGTAATTCCAATAGCAGCGGACACAAAATTCTTGGGACTCGTATTCGATAAAAAGCTGACCTTTCTGGATCACATCCGTCAACTCCGCACAAAGTGCACAAGAGGGCTAAATATTCTGCGCTCTCTTTCCTCAACATCTTGGGGTGCGGATCGATGCACCCTACTACGCATCTATCGTGCACTTGTACGATCCAGACTGGATTACGGGTCCCTGGTATACAATTCGGCCAGAGACAGTGTACTTCGTTGGCTCGATCCTGTCCATCATCTGGCTCTCCGTACCGCTATTGGAGCATATCGCACATCTCCTGTCCAGAGCTTATACGTCGAAGCAAACGAACCGCCATTATTGCTTCGACGTAAGCAGTTGTCTCTAAACTACGCTCTAAAACTGAAATCCCTGCCAGACCACCCTACGTGGCTAACCGTTTTTGAGCCACGATGGGAAAATTTGTACAACACCCGTAAGACTGCCAATCGTCCTTTTGGTATTCGTGTCCAAGAGCTACTCAAAGAATTTAATATAAAGGTAGACAGGGTTGCCCAAACACCAAAGCAACCCCTTCCACCCTGGCATGCTCATGTCCCGGCATGTGACTTGTCCCTTAGAAATTGGGGAAAGTCGGACACTCCATCGTCTGTCTACCTGCAGCTTTTTTCAGCACACCGAGCTGAACATTCTGACTTCGCGCCAGTCTACACAGACGGCTCGAAGGCGGAATCATATGTGGGATCTGCTGCTGTCTTTAGAGACAGCACTACATCGGAGCAGATTCCCTCTGAATGCAGCATATTTACTGCAGAGCTGCACGCTATAAAGTTAGCCTTGGATCACATTAGTGAATGCCAATACCATCGGTTCATTTTATATTCCGACTCTCTCAGTGCGTTACAGGCTTTAATATCTGTGAGATATAATGATCATCCAGTTCTGTCTAGCATTCAGCAGAAGATTCGCGTTCTCCATGAACGTGAATATGATATCCGCTTCTGCTGGATTCCCAGCCACATTGGGATTAGGGGAAATGATTTGGCTGACACCGCAGCCAAATCAGCAATCCCTAATAATAATCGCTGCCTGTCAGTCCCCTATACAGACTACAGGAAAACTATACAGCAGAAGATACACTCCCAATGGCAGGATTTGTGGAATAGACAGACTGGGAATAAACTGTATCGTATAAAGCCTGTAATTGAACCGTGGCAGTCTAGTCTGCGCAGGAATCGTAAGGAGGAAGTTGTTCTTGCCCGGACCCGCATAGGACATAGTCATTTGACACATTCGTTTTTGCTGAGGGCTGATGACCCTCCTATGTGTGTGTCCTGTGGCACAATCTTATCAGACACGTTTTAGTTGACTGTACCAGTTTTAGAAATGCTCGTTTTACCGCTTTTAACCATCTGACTGAGCCGTATACACTCAGTCAGATTTTATCCGACAATGACCATGTGTCTGCTATTTATAATTTCCTAAAATCAGTAAACCTTTTTAATCATATTTAAAAATCTTATTATTTTAAGATTTTCCATTGTTACTTATTTACTGATATTTGTCTGTTACAGTTTATACTTGTTTTTATAACCTGACGTAGTGACCTAATTCAGTAGGTCACTGAAACTTTTTTACCTTTTATGACAAGGTTTTGGCGCATTATAGCCATAGTTGCTGATGCGCCAATAAAACTCAACCAACCAACCAACCAACCATTAAATCCATTGTTTCAAGGTATGTTTAATATTACCACAAAAGTATTTTAAACTATTAATTTTAAATACTCACCACCAAGAAACTTATATGCATCTCAGCAAAAAAGTCAGGATAGTGTAGACGATGTAAATTCACTCATAACTGAGGGGAGAGAGAGAAAAAAAAGCCCAACTAGATACGTAACATAATCTTTAAACGCAAGTATTTTTAAGCATTCATATCCCAATAGTTATTAATCGAAATAACATTCTCTAAGAATGTAAGAAACATTATGCCACGTATACAATTTCTACTTTTAAAAATAGATTCTATTTTTTAATAAATCAAAATCCACCCGGAAGAGTGCTGTTTATTAAGGAAAACAACGAGGGTACAAACAATTGAATATAAGAGGGGGGAAAATAAACTTACCGATCCGTGAACACTTCAAAGTATCACGTATTCACTAGCAGCACCTTACATGTGGAACTGGAGCTCCACAAAGTTCTCAAGAATCCTAGCCATTTCTGCAGTCTACACGTATCCTGACAGGTATCTCGTACTGACCTCATTTTGTAACTCCGCCTTGATGGTAACCTTGATTAGTTGGATCTGGTTCAGCATAGCAATAAGTGAAGCTCGACCAAAAAAAAGAGAAGCGGTTTATGGGTTATCCACAAGGTGTCGCTCGCTGCAGGTGCACGCAACTCAGTCTTATTCTCGTTGCCTTTTTAATAAACAGAGCATGTTTTAAGTTTAGTTCACATTTAACTACATCAGATCAGACGTTAGAGGTCGCTAGTAATTCGCATTTCATTAGGTCAGATCAGACGTTAGGTGTCAAGGGCTTTGAGCGGTTATTTAAGTACTACAGTGGTGGAAAATTTAATTGATTTACGACTGGGTCCTTGCTATTTAAAAATTTTTGGTGTCGTGCAGGCTCGATCGCACGCATGAGAATACTTTACCCGCACAGCTATTTCATTTTTCAGTGAATAGACTGTTACAATTCAACAATAACTTTCCCTAAAAGTTCTGAGCAAATGACTTTCACGAAATAATTAAAACCTATTCCTATTGTTCGCTTTTACCTTTGTTTATTCTATCTCTTTCAACAAAATTGCAGAGAGCCTTGACGGGCACCAAGTATAGTCAGTATAAAACTTTACAATGAATATTTTTGATAAATTTGACTACGATTTAAAATTCTCTGGCCATCTCAACTACCGTTCTACTTAGAGGTAGGTATTTCATTTAGCCGATAATTAGTGTACTGTAAAATTTTGCTTTGATATGCGTGGCTTCCCTGTTTCATACATCTGCCTCTGAGATGCCAATTTTCAACCATAAATGGTCAATAATTTGAGGGCATATCGGTATCGCAGTGTGCAGATTCAAACGCTACAGTATCTCCAAATTACCAAGCCCCAGTCTTTTTAAAAAGGCATCTGGCAACTCCTAGAATTTACCAATTCGCTTCAGCAAAAGCATGAAATTCGGACTTTACCAAAGCGAATTGGTAAGTCCCAAATATCAGCCTAAAATATAAAAAAAAAAATGTTCCACATCAATGGTTCATTCACTCTTCCGATTTTTTTAATGGGCACGATGAAAGGGTTAAGTAATATTGAACGTGGTATGGCAGTAGATTTCCAGCAGAGTGGTTTCGACACGCTTATAACATGCAGTTATGAGTCTCTTGGAAACCAGTCCTGAGGAGTTTTCTGGTACGACTGTCTTGATTAGTCCAATAACCAACTACCATCCATTCAAAAGCAATCCTGTGGCTCGAAACAACTCGTTGACGCCAACGGAGGCTGAAAAACTTGTGCAAGGCAACATAAAATCGCAGTACAACAGTGGTAACAAAAAAAAAGCCAATCAGAATGTTATGACTCGTACCTTATTTGGTAACCTATTTACAGGTTAGTCTTGATTTCCAAATATTTCATTTTTGGACTTGGTGCACCGTTAATGTTGTCATGCACCAAAAAAAAATCAATATCATAGCAGACTAGAAAACCGGTTTTCGATTCTCAAGGAGCCTGAGCACTCTGTCTCAGTGTGAAAAAAATTTTGTTTCGTTATGGGAGCAGAAGAATGTCGCGAAAGTAGTATAAATCCATGGACCCATACTGCAGGATGCAAACAGGCTGGCGACGGCGGTGTAATGGTGTAGGTGTAGTGCATATTGGGCTCCTCTGATGGCTGTGGAGAAACATTTGGATGTTACAAGTAATATCAGAATTGTTTCCGACCAGGCGAATCCGTTTACAGCTATAATACATCTCTGTGAACATCAAAGGCATTTTCCTGTGAATGATCCCAAATTTGGCGAAGCAAATTATACTTAATTCCAGCAAGTTTAAGCATTGAATATACAGTACTTGCATTGTTCACGAAGGGCATCCTGTAGAATATCTCCACGGCTGCTTTCAACTTTCAGTAAAACATTTTCCTTAATGTCCACGGTATCGTTCGAAGCGACTTTTTTTTTTTTTTTGGTAGTTGTTGGCGCATAGGCTTCTGTGGCCATAATGCATCTCCCAAGGTTTTTGCAGTACTTTGATCCAAGCCCAAGGCGGGAATCGAACCCGCGACCTTTGGGTTGCCAGGCAGGCACCCGAAGCGACAAACAGCCTTCCATCTCCCTATAAGTATGACTTAGCCTTATCGTAAGGCCTCTTTGGCCTTATCGTAAATCATATATGAAAACATTGACAACTTCTTTTCGTTTATAAAATTAAGATTTAACCGAAAAACGTAATTCATAATGCCAATACCCGTAACGCGGCCAAAAAAAAAAATCAAACAGCCACTATCTGAGAATGATTTTCCAACAGGGCAATATGCTATATCACAAGGTCAAAAATGTACAGAACTAGTTCCAGGAACACGAGAATCAATTCATTCTACTAGTGGCCTCTGCAGTCCTTAAATTTCATTCTAACTGATCACCTTGGGAAGCCGCAACCATCCATTTGCAACAGCAGAGGGAAGAAAGGGGTCAGTATGGACCAGAACACTGCGACAAGCTTTCAACACCTTGAATCCATACGATGAGGAATTCTGACTGTTCGGAGGCTAAACGGGAACCTTCTCGCTAGTTGTGCCTAATAAAGTAGATATTCAGTGTAAAATATCAAGAAAGCAAAAATATGAATATGCACAGGATTCAACAAGATGTCCGAAGCGTCCAGGTGGTATGGCCAACCAAGCTGTGTGTAATGCGGTCAACAATGCAAGTATGGAGGTGATTGATGTACCCAGACATCTGATATGCCTTTCCATAGTGTCCCACAAGTGCTCTATGGAATTGATATCGGGGAAGTTCAGAGGCCAATCGATATGCTGGAAGTCAGAACTGTGTCCCTCAAACCATTCCTGCACAACAAGTGCTCGATAACTCGGCGCATTGCCATCAGGGAAGCGGAGACCACTGTTACGTTGTTTCTGATGCTGGCAGGAACTTGGACTCCTGGTGCATGTGGAACTTGCACCAAGTTCCTGCCAGTGAAACTTACCCCACACCATACAACCGCCTCCACTTTTCATACCATGCATGATAGATCAACCTCCTGTTGTTGACGCCAAATCCGTACACTTCCATATATTGTGTGGAGTTCGAAGTGACTGATCCGACCAGCACACCTTCTTCCAGTTTTTTAACGTTCAACTTGCATGCTCTTTGCACCAGGCGAGTCTTTTACGCTGATGAACCTTGGTTAGATAGCAGAGGATGCCGTCTGCTGGGTTAGCCCATACGTGCGACGCCTGGTCGTGCCAGATAATGTTCACCCCCATAATCACTTATGTATCTGGTTTTCAAAGGCCACCACAGCAGTTAACAAGAGGAAGCGTGACTCGATTCAGTCCGTCATCCTGCTCATCATCACCCGGGCCTGCTGCACAGTAAGCACATATGCCTTGCAAGTGTTGGCCGTCGTGTTACCTCTAGATCTAGAAATAATCAAATGTGGTTTGCTTTACAAAAGTAAAGCCATCTCCTGTCTGGATTTTACCACCGACCTCTCAAATAACATCAAGGCCGAGAAGAAGCGCCTCACTGCATACTTGCAGCAGGTCTGGCAGTCTAGGTAGACACAGTCTACAAAAGGAGGAAGTCACCAGAAAATTCATTCCTACAATAGCAACAGTATACCCAAAATCTCCCACATGATTCTCCCCTGGCCCATACGTCACTTTTTTGTTAACTGGCCATGGATCTATCAGAGGAATCACTAACCCACCTATTGGGAAACAATGCCAATCTGGATGAGCTTTTCGCTTATCTCAAACAAATTAGACTTTATGAATATATCTAATAACAAATAAGGCAAACTACTGTACCATTCCAAATATTTGAATAGGCACATTTTGGCCTCAGTTGCCCTTGTGCCGAAAAACCTCCACACCAACAACCATCAGAGGAAAGCTCACTGCACTCGGGATCACCGAAAACCCGCAATACCTCTGTGGTTCCCTCGAAAGTTGGGACCATCTGATGTACAAGTGCGAAATATATGAAGATTTCAGGTGCCTCCTCCTGAATAGGAACATTACCTTCCTGAAAACCTTTACGCGCTACGCACAACACTTATTCGCACGACGGAAGACCCTACCATGGATATAGTCACTATTTCGATACTACGAGAACCAATGACATTAAAACATATTATTCGAGATGATGCAAACATCAACGAGTTTTTCTCTTATCTGAAAATAATTGGACTTTATGATAAATTCTAAAATATCTCTGTAAACGCAACCAAGCTGTTATGCCTAAATTATGTTTTTAGTTATGCTTAAATTTTGTGTTTAGCATTTTCATGTGAATAGGCGCATTATAGCCACAGCAGTTTATGCGCCGATAAACCCCCATAACACAAACACACACACACTATTTCGACCATCGTCAAAACCAAGAGAAGACAACTACCTATATTTTGGGAATCAATGCAGAGGCCTACCAGCAAATGAGACTACACTACCACCAAAGAAGATCCAGTATAGGACAACCACAGCTACATACCTATTTATATCCCTACTGACTTAGACACAGATCACCGGATGACATCACCACTGAAACTGACATCACGACCGGACCTGAATGAGAAGAGCAAGAAGATTCTGCCAAATGGCGATCACGCTTGTGCTTTCTTGCACGGCAACTTTTGTCCCACTTCCATCCCTTACTTTCGCCTGATGAATGTATTCCATTGTACCTGGGGATGCCTTCATCCCCCATATTTCTAACTCCCTCCCCCTTTCTTGACTAAAGCCCATCCGCTCTAACTCTTTTTTACATTGGTTTCTGTCAGGAAGCTTAGGCGACCCTGCAGAATAATGGGCAGCCAGGCTACCTTTTAGCGGTGTGTGCGGGCAACGCGGGGTTTCACCAGGGACCCTGCGGCCAAATGCCAAGACACCCAACACATCTATGCTGCCTAGGTCGACTAACTGTACACTCTCGTACCTCACGTGGTCAATGTGTCGCATTCAGTTTTCATGGGAGTGGTCATAATTCAGTTATTACTCAGTGTATATTTACCAGAAGTTATCATATTTAGCATTAACCACGTTAATTAGCGCAATTATGACTAAACTTTGCTCCAGAAACTTCCAAAACCATGCACAGAGGGTATTAAAATACTTGATTCCCAATTGGAGGGGAATTAGTGGCTCTTCACAACTGCGCGTTTTATTTTAGCCTTTTTTAAAGTAATTTCTCATTAATTTTTCTAACTTGTCAATGCCAACTTGACCAATAACCGTTTATTTTCAGCAGAATAAAGTCTAATTGGACAATACGAGATTCTTCAAGGAAATTATGAGTCATATCACGCGTATGACAAACGAAGAAGATATTAGACAGTAATCAGTGCATTATAGCCTAAGTTGTTGATGCACCAACAAATTTAACAACCTCAAGGAAATGGACAATGAACTGACTAGTTACTCGGTGAGTGTATGGCAGGATTTATCAAGTTGCTCATTTTAATACGGTACTCAATTAATTTTAATAAATGTTAGGAATGTGACACAGATTTTTAATGATTGCTGTGTGCTGCTGTTCTAAGTACGGGATACGTCTGAAATTGATAAATTCTGATCCCTACCAGCTGCAGTGGGGAGGAGATGTTTGCTCTAAGACTAGTTTGCCATCCTGAATTTCTCCACAGATTTAAGGTACCTTTCTGTAAGGTAAAATATTTTCTCGAATGACTGCCCTGAGTCACAAGCGATATTCTCTCTGAGAATATAGTGCTGTACCAAAGTGATAGTTTTGTTTCTTTTCTAGTCTGACCTTTTCTTTTGCCCCTCGACGTGGGCACATATACCTGGTGAGGAGACCTCCCAGTGACGTTGCTAGGCATCTAGGTTAGCATCGCTGGGATCCAAGCCCGCAGCATAGGTTCCAGGCTAACATCAATTGAATCCGGAGTGTTTGCCGTGGGCTGCGACCCGTGGAAATTCGGAAAGGGGAGCCTGGTGGTTGAGGGGTCAAGCTTCAACACACACTGATCATTATTTATTGGTGTGTGTGTGTATATATAAACTTTTGACGAGGTAACGTTTTTAAAGGTTGCCAAAATCTTCATCTTTTTTTGAATTAACTTTGTCGTGGCGCATTATAATCTTGTCATCTTTGCGCGATAAAAAATCAAATCAAAATTTGAAAGTCTTTTCCTTTTTTTGTAGATCCTGGCTATGAATATTGCAGTTTGCATTGCGCTTGCCTCTGTTGTTATTGGAATATGTAAATTAGCAGCAACGAGAACTGAAAGATACTCCATCCAGTTTCAGGTGCCAATTCCCGAAAGTTGGCTAAAATTTCAAATTAAAGAATTCAGTTTTCTGGAGACAATCTTTCTCAAGTAAGAAAGTTTCTTAATTGCAGGCAATAAAATAATGAGTTATTTGGCGACATGGAAAATGTACAAGGTGTTTAATCGTATGTGTCAAAATTCAAATTATAGGGACGTATTCTCTGATCGAAAATATGACAGTCATTTATGCGCGAACAGAAGAATATTTCAGTTTTATGCCTTCCCCATATTGCCCATTCATTCTTCCAATCAACGCAGCGCTAAAAAAACAATATCCAGCGTTTCAGGTAGGGATAATATGTGGTCAATGGACATCCTATGTGACATCTATCCAAAATATGGAATTTTATAAAAATCCATTTAGTGAGAATGGACACATGCAGAATCGGACGGATAAAAATAATAATTGCCACATGTCTATTATTAGTCCAATTTTTAAAGAAATTTGGGAAGGCTTGACAAATGTTTCATATGTAAAATTTTATGAAAATCTATCGAATTGGAGTTCAGTTAATACATGCGTGCAGACAAGAAAATCATTTCTAGATTTTTATCGGTCCCGGTTTAATAAAATCTAGGATCTTTCTAAAATAACTAAAATATAAAATCAGCTTTACCCTGGACAAGAACTAAAGCTGGAACAAAACGCAATTCCAGTAGCACGCGAAACGAAATTGCTCGGCTTAATAACAGGTTGACACTATCGTCCTTCTTTTCCCAAAACTAGGAAAAGATCCTAGCAATCCAAGTAACTATCGTCCTATTGCTCTGACAAGCTGTTTGTGCAAAATCCTGGAAAGAATGGTTAATGCACGACTGGTATGGTATTTAGAAACAAACGGTCTGCTTTCCAGGACACAGTGCGGCTTCTGAAGAAATAGGTCCACTCTGGACCATTTAATCCGATTGGAAACGTCCATTCGTGATGCTTTTATTAAATCCGAGCATTTGGTAGCAGTTTTCTTTGATATTGAAAAAGCGTACGACACAGCCTGGCGATTTGGAATTTTAAAAGACCTCTATAACTTTGGTCTTAGAGGTAACCTTCCTGTTTTTATTAAAATCTTTCTTTCGAATCGCCAATTTCAAGTCCGTTTAGGATCCACCCTCTCTCGAGTTTTCTCTCAGGAGGAGGGAGTCCCACAAGGATCCGTTCTAAGTGTCACGCTTTTCGCAATCAAAATAAACTCTATCACAGAACAACTTCCACCCACGGTAAACAATGCCCTCTATGTTGATGATTTTGCTGTATTTTGTCATTCATGCAATATGAGGGTCGCTGAAAGGTAACTGCAGAAAACCATTGATCATCTTACAGCTTGGTCTTTGGCTAATGGGTTCAGATTTTCATCACAGAAGACTGTTTGTGTACACTTCTGTCGCAAACGTAATCTTCATCCTGACCCAAAATTAAGGCTTGGGAAAAATAACATCCCAGTTGTAGCAGAATTCAAATTCCTTGGACTTATTTTCGACAAGAAGCTGACATTTTTACAACATATTCGTCAGCTGAGAACAAGATGTGTTAAAGGGCTAAACATCCTTGGTGCCCTTTCATCAACTTCATGGGGCGCAGATCGTTCTACCCTTCTTCGTCTTTACCGAGCACTTGTCCGTTCCAAACTCGATTATGGGTCTCAGGTTTATGATTCTGCAAGAGATAGTGCACTTCGGTGGTTAGATCCAATCCACCATTAGGCCATCCGGATAGCCACTGGAGCATTTCGCACATCTCCTATCCAAAGCCTTTACGTTGAAGCAAACGGACCATCTCTGTCTCTTCGACGTAAGCAGTTGTCCTTACAGTACGCCTACAAATTAAAATCCTTGCCCAATCATCCCACGTGGCCATCCGTTTTTGAGCCGCGCTGGGAACACCTCTATAACACCCGTCGGACTGCCAACAAACCTTTTGGTATTAGGATTCAAGGGCTGTTGAATGAACTAGACTTGACGGTAGACAACGTTGCCCAGTCACCAAGGCAATTCCTTTCACCCTGGCATGTCTATTTTCCAACTTGTGACTTCTCCCTCAAGATCTGGGAGAAGGCTACTACACCATCTGTCTGTCAGCAACTCTTTGCATCATATAGACAGCAGTACTCTGACTTTCTGCCAGTCTACACAGACGGCTCAAAGTTAGAATGTTATGTGGGATCTGCTGTTGTGTTCCCTCACAAAGCGTTATCCTATAAGATCCCACAAGAAATTAGAATTTATACTGCAGAGTTGCATGCAATACAAACAGCCCTTGATCACATTAAAAATCGCGACTACCAGAGGTATATGATTTATTGCGATTCATTAAGCGTGTTACAGGCTCTTGTATCGGTGAGGTATAACTCTCATCCGATCCTGTCCAGGATCCGGCACATTCTATTTTCTCTCGTAGAATTGGAATTTGATATTCGCTTTTGCTGGATCCCAAGCCACATTGGGATCCGGGGAAATGAATTAAAATTAGATGATACCGCTGCCAAATCAGCCCTTTCCCTGGATAATCATTGCCTGTCAGTCCCCTATACAGACTACAGGCAAATTATACGGTCTAAATTATATTCCCAATGGCAAGATTCTTGGGAAGGACAGGCCACAAATAAACTACCTCACATAAAACCTGTAATTTCGCAATGGCAGTCCAGTCTACGCAGGGATCGAAGAGAGGAAGTTGTTCTTGCTCGGCTCCGCATAGGTCATAGTCATCTAACCCATTCCTACTTGCTGAGGGCAGATGACCCACCTATGTGAGAGATGTGTAATGTTATTTTAACCGTCAGTCATCTTTTTATAGAATGTTGTGTTTTACTGCTTTTAATAATTTGACTGAGCCATTTACACTACGTCAGATAATAGGTGACAGAGACAACATGTCCAACGTTTTTAACCTTTTACAATCTATTAATTTTTATACAAGGATCTGAGTTTTATGCTTTTACTTTGTACCTTTTTAACATAATAATTAATTGCTTGACGTGGTAGCCTTGGCTACCAAAATGTTTAGTAGCGTTTTAAATTTGACTTGGCGCATTATGGCCTTAGCTGCCAATGCGCCATATCAAATCAAATGAAATCCAAATAAAAAAAAATTAAAATTATTATTCTTAAGTAAATCATGCACAGTACAGTCCAAGAGGCCCTTGTTCCCAAACCCCCAAATATAACGACAATGATTCAGATATCTTAGGTTTTTACAAGTTATTAATTTATACAATTTTTGTCTAGAGTATTTTATAACTCTCTTATATTAATACTCTTTTATAATAATGTTTTAATTAATTATACTATTTTATTCTTATATATTTTTTTAACTTTCTGGCCCGGCGCCTCAGTCACTGATGCACCATAAAAGCCCTAAACGAACAATCTCTCAACTGAACAAACACTTCAGTGTGCCATTTATTTATAACAATTTCCTTTATGTATTTACTCTTAACGAATATCAGCTAATGTTTGTTATCTTTTCACAGGCACAGGCAGTGAATATTGGTTTATCGACACCAGTCCCTTCTTGAAAGTTGGTCGAATTGGAATAATGACCGGACACCATTTTACTCTGTCGCCTTTTCTCATCCAGTTACCTTAAAAATTAACTACTTTTAGACGATCTGATTGTTTTTCTGTAGAGAACTTAAGTTCATCTACTCTGTCCATGTGTAAAGTTAAATTGTCTTATGTAAGCACCTGATCAAAAAACAATTTTCTTGATACCAAGTTTAACTATTTCATCATCCTAAATTTACTCAACAACAAAGTTCTCAATATTGCGAAAAATATTTAGAACGCAATATTTAAGTATAAATATCCATAATTATGAATTGAAAATATTGTGGACAATGTCCACAATAAGTTGGTGCTGGGTTTTATATAGGGTGTCTCCCTATCAGTCCCATTTTGCATCAGTTACAGCGACTCCTATCTTCCTCGACAATTGATATATGTGTGATGAATCTTGGTTGATATCTAAAGCTCCCTTAATGTGAGAAGCTATAGTCTGGATGGCAGCCAGTTTTATTAGACGGCATTGAGAAAAACGTATACGTAATTTCTCTTGTTTACATATTTATGAATTTCATTTATTTTGGCTTGACACCCTCGTGGTTAGCACAGGTGCTAGAATCACCGTGCTCCCCACACCGGATGAAAAAAACCTGAGTTAAAGTCCCGTCGATGACGTGAGGCATCTTAGTGGACCTTTTTCACAACGTGACTGACTTAGTCGGTCTCAGACGAGGGTAGCATGTTTTTTCTCCCGGAAAGTTGGATTTTGCGTCCAGCAAACAAGAAATCGAACACACGCAATTTACAGACCGTTTATATGGAGCAATATGCTCTTAGTCGCTGATGCTCCTAAAACCTCATAAATAATTTTGGTTGGTCGAGCAACAGACTGTGGCAGGGCCACCGTGTACCTTATATGACTAATATATGCGGAAATCTCTCGGTGTCAAAGGTCTGAATTCAACAGTGGGAGATCAGTTGATATACTGTATTACATGCTGTGTTTATATCAGAAAGTCACAACAAGAAACTTTGCATGAAATTTTATTTTATTTGCTTAAGTTTGTATATTACACTTCGCATTGCCTTTGTTGGTTGTTCTTTGGCTAACATTGGTCGGGCTTTCTCTTCCTGTAATAACATGTGTGACTTAAAATACTAAGGAAGGCACAGGTCTAGGCAAAAGAGCTAAATCTGAACAGAAGACAGATGTTTATTTCAATTTAAGTAAAAATTTATTCCAGTAATCCCAACTAATCCTTATGATTTATAAATACACCACCCCATGTCTGCACCTCGTAGCTACGTTACACCCATTGTTTGTTTTGGTTCACAAAATAAGTTCAAGAAACAACTGGTTACAAGTGGATAGACTTTGCACTTCCTTTAACGTGGATCGATTTTGCATGACCCCCGTGATGAACTCCCGAAGAATATGCAAAGGATTTGAAAGCGGGTCCTTCGATAACAGAGCTATCGACACCGACAACTGAAGCTCCATCCACAACTCCAACGGGTGCGTCAATTGCTACTGGACCTCCAAAAACACCCACTGCAGGCGCGACAGCCTCAACTCCAGAAGAATAAGCAACTGCTCCACCAATAGCAGCTGGGACAACAGCAGGTACTGGGCCGGCGTGCCTTACCTCTGACGAATAGGAGACTGATTTAGCGGGTACTCCAGCTACCACACCTAATGCAGGAGCTCCTGCAAAAACACCTACAGCAGCAGGGCCACCATGTACAATATCAGAAGAATAAGCAATAGATTTGGCTGGTGCTCCAGCTACCAATCCTACTGCGGGACCTCCAAAAACACCACCAGTAGGACCACCGTGTATAACTTCTGATGAGTATGCAATAGATTTACCGGGACCACCAACAACACCAACAGCAGCAGGACCACCAACAACACCTACAGCAGCAGGACCACCAACAACACCTACAGCAGCAGGACCACCGTGTAAGACCTCAGACGAATAAGAAATGGATTTGGCGGGTCCACCAGCTACCACTCCTACTGCAGGACCTCCAAAAACACCTAGACCAGGACCACCGTGTACAACTTCTGAGGAGTAGGCAATAGACTTTGCAGGACCTCCAGCTACAACTCCAACAGTAGGTGCACCATGAGCTACGTTAGAGGAGTAGGAGAAAGCACTACCAATAGCTGCAGGAGCACCAGCTACCACTTCCACTGCGGGAGCTGCGCCAACGACACCAACAGCAGCAGGACCGCCATGCACCACCTGTGAAGAATACGAAATAGACTTGGCAGGAGCACCGGAAACGACACCTACAGCAGCAGGACCACCGTGTAAGACCTCAGACGAATAAGAAATGGATTTGGCGGGTCCACCAGCTACCACTCCTACTGCAGGACCTCCAAAAACACCTAGACCAGGACCACCGTGTACAACTTCTGAGGAGTAGGCAATAGACTTTGCAGGACCTCCAGCTACAACTCCAACAGCAGGTGCACCATGAGCTACGTTAGAGGAGTACGAGAAAGCACTACCAGTAGCTGCAGGAGCACCAGCTACCACTTCCACAGCGGGAGCTGCGCCAACGACAGCAGCAGCAGGACCGCCATGCACCACTTGTGAAGAATACGAAATAGACTTGGCAGGAGCACCAGCTACAACCCCAACTGCAGAACCTCCAGCTACAACTCCAACAGCAGGTGCACCATGTAAAACCTCAGACGAATAAGAAATGGATCTGGCGGGTCCACCAGCTCCTACTCCTACTGCGGATATTCCATCCACCACTCCAATAGCAGGAGCTACTACTCCAGCAACGGGAGAGGCATCATGATGCACTTGTGAAGAATATGAGAAAGCCTTGATAGCTTTACCGTCGTCAAGGGCATCAGCAGCAACAACTGCAGGAGAACCAGCAACTGCGCCCACTGCGGGGGCAGCACCAACAACACCAAAAGCAGGAGCACCATGGACAACTTCAGAGGAATATGAAATAGACTTGGCAGGAACACCAGCTACCACTCCTACTGCAGGACCTCCAAAAACACCAAGACCAGGACCACCGTGTACAACTTCTGAGGAGTAGGCAATGGACTTGGCAGGAGCTACAACTCCAAGAGCAGGTGCACCGTGAGCTACGTTAGAGGAGTAGGAGAAAGCACTACCAATAGTTGCAGGAGCACCAGCTACCACTCCCACTCCGGGAGCTACACCAACTGCAGGACCATGTACAACTTCAGATGAATACGCAATAGACTTGGCGGGAGCACCGGATACTACACCAACCGCAGCGGGAGCTGCCAGAGATAAGGCAGGAGCGGCACCGTGCACTATCCCTGAAGAGTAAGCGATAGATTTGGCGTGGCCAACTCCTGCCGCAGGAGCTGCAACATGAATACCAGCGGGACCTCCGACATGACTCACTGACGATGAATACGAAATTGAGTTTATGGGAGCTCCTGCAACGACTCCAACAGCGGCCGGACCTGCGTGTCGGACCTCTGATGAATAGGCGATGGACTTCCCTGCTGGACCGACAACTCCTACTGCTGCTGGACCTGCAATACCAACTCCTACCCCAGGAGCGACGACTCCATCGTGTGCTACTTGAGAAGAATAGGAATGAGCAGTGTATCCTTTGACGTTGGGGTGGTAGTCAGTAGAGAGCACAGATAAACCAGCAAACCCAGAAGGGGCTGATGCACACAGCCCACACAGCAAGAAGATTAGTCCCTAAAAAAGGAAAGAAGACTATGTCAGATGGCGGTGATATAATTTTATGGATCCGGTTTCATGTTATCAACAGTTGAACATATTTGATTTACCGGAATATCTTACAAAAATCTCATTTTATAATAATGTTTATTCATAAACAGAGCATTAAACAATTCATGGTAAAACTGCATGTTCTTATAAAGGATATCTCAACTAAAAGGCACCACGTTCAGACTACTTGCCGTTTGGCTTTGATTCATATTTCAACCGATATTCTTGAATTTAGGGTTAAAATCGGAAGAAGTATTTCTGTTTGGATTTTGCGATTTCTAAATTTAAAATCTGCTGGTCAGCTACTTTATTTTTTTCACTAGGAAAGTTGCTCCCCCTCTTCGGTTTAGTCTAAAAACGTTATCGATGTTACTTATCAAACTGGTAGCATGATTTATGTGAAGGAAAAAAAAAACAACATTTGTATGTGATGTGCAACAGCGACTTTTTTTTTTTTTCTTCTCCCTCTTCATTAGACTAAAGTGATGATCAATAACAAATTATTCTGGAGATCAAAAATTCTTTAAATACTTCAGGTAAGCCCCGTTGCCTTTTTATCTGAAATACCCTCTCTCTGCTATAAATTATAAAATATAAATTTTTATATAATTTTATTGTTAGCAGAAATTTTAAAAAGGTTGTAAGAATGAGTAACTTTTGGACCCCTACAGGTTGCCAGGGTGTTAAATAAATCTTTAGCGATGGCGTGATCAACTAAGGGCGCCAGTGGTGATTTAGCGAAAATGTTTCAGCACGTGAATTGCGAGAATTTCGGTGAGCATAACTGCTTTCGACTTTAATGGCATGTTCTTTCAATGGCTGGATTACGCTGTCTAAAAAGTGAATCCTACAATTTTTCTTTTCTATCATTCCAATTTCGTTTTACTTACTGATCATTAAGAAACTTTCTTTATCGGCGACAAACTCTTGTTATCTCAAATTTATGTTCAGTTGCCAACTTGTTCGTATTTAAATTTATTATCTGTTCGGCACATCGTTGGAAATAATGCTAACCTAGTTGAACGGTATACCTTATTTAAAAAAAAATACACTTATACGAATCGATTTGATGCTAAACTGAACCAAACTGTTGGATTCCGGGGCATGCTGGCATCGTAGCTAACGAAACAGCAGACCAGGCACCTCCATCTTACCAAGTACCCTATATAGATTTACTAACACATATCCAACATCTGTAGAGACCAGTGGTTGAACATTTGGAAGACTCATATGAACAATAAATTGTTTGAAATTAAACGTGAACCACAACTATTGGAACTCCAGCTACAGGCATGAAGAGGTAATACCGGCAAGACTACGCATAGGGCACACACACACCTGATCCATCTGTTCCTGCTCATGGATGATGATCCACCTATATGCGCGCATTGTTCATCACAACTTACAGTCCAGCATATTCTCTTAGACTTTTCAATTCATTCTCACATCAGAAATCATACTTTCCGCTCTCTGTCGCAAATGCAAGAACCCTTATTACTAACCTACCTGTTGGGAAACAATGCTAATCTGGAAGAGCTCTTTGCTTATCTTAAACAAACCAGACTATATGAATATTTCTAAAATCAAATAAATAATTCTTCAGCATCTATCCAAATACCAGAATAGGCACATTTTGGCCTAAGTTTCCGTTATGCCGATAAACATCTACACCACCACTCTTTGAAAGGCAGTTCCTCACCTAACAATCCTTTATTAAAACTCATAAGACATAAGCTGATGCAGCTTCATGAGCATCGACAAACTGTTATCTTTTCTTGGATCCCTGGCCACAGTGGTATTCCAGGAAATGAATGTGCAGATGATGCTGCAAAGCATCCTTCCAATATAGCCTCAACAAATGATCTAGGCCCATATCCTGATTATAGACACAAAATACAGAGAACATGCATGGAACAATGGACACTTTCTTTGAAAAATTCAAACAAATAACAAGCTATTTCAAATAAAACCTGAACCACAATTATGGACTTCTAGCCTTCGTAAAAATAGAAAAGTAGTAGTAATCTTAGCCAGAATCCGAATAGGTCACACTCACCTCACCCATTTATATCTGCTTACAGGGAATGATCCTCCTGGGTGTGCAAACTGCTCGCAACCACTTACAGTAAAACATATACTCCTGGAATGTAGCTTGTTTAACAACGCCCGACGAATGGCTTTTAGTTTCATCTCAGATCTGCAACAACCTCTGTCTCTCAATAGCATCATAGGTAAAGAAGCAAATCTCTCTGAATTATTTCTCTATTTAAAACAAATTCAAGTGTATGACTGTTTTTAACTGCTGTACAAGCAGTTCCTGTATGTAAAGTCCATTGATTTGGGAGGTGCAATATAGCGTAAGTTGCCATTGCACCAGAAAACACCACCACCACCACCACCGAATCAAATTATTATATAATTGTACAATGACAATATAGAAACTGGCACATTTTGGCCTATGCTGTCCCTGTGCCTTTAAACACCAATACCAATTATCTGTTCGGCAATTTATACAGTATTCAATTTATGAAAGCATGGAGACAGCTTGCGATCAAATTGACGATTATTTAACAGATTTTAACTTGCAATTGCATTACTGAATAGACTCGGCCTTAGTAGCCCCTGTGCCATGAAACAACATGGCACAAGGACTATTAAGGGCTACATACCAACCAACCAACTTATGTGAAGTACTTGGAGGCAGTATTTAAGGCTTCTTAAAGGGTTCGATAAGTGTACAAACTGAACCATGGAAAGAACATATGTGTTTGAATCGATTTGTAGAGCGTGAGTTGTAAAATCCGGGATAACTTAAGGTGTCAACGTGAACTAACGTCTATAATTGGTACATGATTTAAAGAAAATAAAAGACCAGTCCATCTGGTGGCTTTTGGCTACTATATATAAAGTTACACACGGTGCTAGTGATTAATATTACTCTACTTAAAGTTTGCAGATATGTGCGATGATATACCAATTCTGATCCGAGAGGTTAACCACACACACCTACTTGACAAAAATGAATCATGTACTGAAAATAAGCCAATTTATCATTCCAGTTTCATATTTATAATTTAATAAACTAACGGCTGTTATTATCATGTACAAACTATCCGTCAATTTTCTTAATTTATTTCACTTAGCCGGTCAGATCACTAAATTAAATAATAGTCTTAACAGAGTCATTTTAGCCACATTAGCTCTTGCGCCAAGAACTCATAAATCAATCAATCTTAGGAGTCGATCTACTGACACCTTGTAGCCTGGGCATTCATTCTAAACACACCAACAAAAAACTTTTAAGCTATTGATAGATGGGGTTGTACAAAATTAGGCTCGAGTAAACGTTAAACATTCAAAGTCAGTACTTACCAATCGATACATTTTGTTACACTGCTTGTTTGTATAAGTGCGAAAGAATTTTCTTGTGCCTCCTATTTATAGGGGAGGAGTTTATCCCATTCTCTTACGGCCAAGACAATTTTAAAAAAAAATTCTAAATGCACGGCTTCTGCCATCGTGCCTTTTCCAGATTTTCTAAAGGTCGACCGCGAGAGGAACATAATTGGACTACGATCTGGGTCAAGAACAGGCCATTTCCCCGCCCGCCCGCCAGTCCGATAGGAGCAGACACCCCACGTCTTCCGTAAGTCGCCTATTGTAGTGTGAAAAATCTTCGGTGAAACCACAGATCCGTCATATGGGTCAAAGCCGGTGGAGAAAGCAGCTAGATTCCCTCCCCTCCACTCTCTCCAAAACACCTTCCCACAATAGCCACCACACCCAAGAAAATCCTACACCGGTCCTGTCTGAATGATCAGAACTGTTACAGTTATAGATAACAGTTCTCTGATGTCAACCGGAAACAGTATTTCAAATATCTTAATAGCTAGATAAACGTCTGTAAGAAAATATTTTCACACGTACTTGTAATACTTTTAACAGATAAATAAAACAGTAGAATTAATGATAAATTCTTTTGATTTTAATACAGAATAAATCCATTAGAAGTATGATTTTTATACTTATTTTAAGTGGAAATTCGGAATGATTTATGAAGTATTAATTCGTAATTATGAACGATTTACTATTGAGTTTGATTAAAGTTTACTTTATCTTCATTATGATTACGAAAAATACTGACTGGATGGGTGTGAAAGTAACAAAACTTAAACGATTAGGTTGAGGGTTAAAGTGTTAAATCTTCGCCTGAGGAGACGTTCTTGTTTTTGCGTCAGAAGCAACCTCCACTTATTAGTGATATGGATCACTTCACTCGAATCTGGGGGACAGTGCAGAGAAAGGTACAGATTGATACCTATTCTAATCAGATGACCTTCATTTCAACGGAAAAAAATCGCGCCACCTGTTACACATCGAAGTCTTCACAGTCATTTGGAGGTTAAGATTTTTTGATGCCTTCCTTAAAGATTGACTTAAATATCCATCATTAAGACATAAATATATATAGTAGAGACAATCCATTAATTAACAACGATAATTCATTTTGTCATGTAAATTTAATGACGTCATTCCAAAAAGAACCAAAGGGAAAAACAGGCTTATGTACCACATATAATTTCATGTACTCGAGGCATTAAAATTAAATCCAGAAAAGTAAAACTTATTTTTTTCTCTGTTACCTAGAACATGACTATTTTAATCTATCTGAACAGTACCATTTTTTACATTTTTATTTACGTTGGAAATTTTATATAATCAATATCGGATAAACTACTGTAGCTTACATGATATCCTCTAATCACCATCTCTTACTTTTTCGGCAGCTAACGATATGTCTCGCGTATCTCGTGACGTACGTTTAACCCTTTTTTTTTTTTTTTTTAAATCCATAACAAAAGACTTAATCGTGCCAATTGTAGCATACCGCTTTGGAAAAACCAGTTGAACGTCTGAGAATTCGCCTTTGTAATGCAGAAGAGAAAATAAAGTGAAATGTTGCTGATTCATGGTAACTGTATGCTATACAGCTTACATTAAGTGAAATATGTCAACAGTCGTCCCGCTCTGTCTTATTATACTCAGATTCACTCAGTGCTATTTCAGCCATACAAGGTAAACGACATTCTCGTCATCCTCTCCTACAAGAAATTGACTTTCTAATCAACCTCTGTCAAAAGAAATACTCTGAAATAACTCTTTGCTGGATCCCAGGACACTGCGGAATAGAAGGCAATGAAAAAGCATCAGAACTGCCGAACAGAACAAGGATAGTCCCACACACTGATTGTAGCCCAATCATTATTAGAGAAAGTGAAATGAATGGGCCCAAATATGGAAAAATGAAATCAACAATAAACTGCAGGAAATAAAACCTAATCCAGAAATATGGAACTCCAGCATCAGAGACAGTCGCAGAGAAGTAATACTTGCCAGACTGAGAATTGGCCATACTCATTTTCATCTATTGACAAACAAAAATCCCCCACTCTGTGTTCAATGCCAAGTTCAGCTTTCAGTAAAACACATTCTTTTGGTATGCCCTCGATTCAGAAATTCCAGATCCCTTTGATTTCAGAGTTCATACAATAACCAGAATCCAGTTACCCTTCGTCAATTAACGATGAAGAGACACAATTTGGCCTTAGTTGCCCTTGTGTCGTTAAACCGAACAACAACAACAACAACCAGTTACCCTTCAACAGATCTTGGACAATTCTGCGAATATAGATGAATTGTTTAATTTTATTCGGCAAATCAGATTTGATAAACAAATCTGAAAAAAATGTTTGATTTACATTAAAAACTTGGAAAGACACATCTTGGCCATTGATGCCCTTGTGTCTTAAAACAATTAACAACTGACTACAAATCCATCATTGAAACATCATGTAGGAAGCAATGGTCTGACCTCTGGAAAGCTCAAATAAAAAAAATAAACTGCTGTAGATAAAAAAAAGAGCCAAAACTGTGGACATCTAGTATCAGGAATAGCAGGCGACAAGAAGTAATTCTAGCAAGGCTCCTCATCGGACATTCACATCCAACTCATCTCTATTTGCTTATGGGAGAGAACCCTCCTCAGTGTTTGATGTGCCAGTCGCAGTTGACAATAAATCATATTCTCATTGTATGTCCACAACTTTCAACTACCAGAAAATCAAGCTTTACTTCCCTATCCCATTTGAAGGAACCGATAACCTTACTGCAGATTCTTGGCAATGACACAAATTTGGAGGAACTGTTTACTTATTTGAAACAGATAAATCTTTATAATAGCCTATGATCACAATAACATGAGAAAATTGTGATCAGCAAATATCGAACAAGCACAATATGGCCCAAGAGGCCCTTGTGCCAGAAAACCCAAATACAACAAGATACTCAATGAGCTTAACATCTCGGTAGGGCCCCGGGTGCCAAGCGTTTCCGTGGCCAAGCGATTCTCGTGCGTTTGAAAAGCGTTTTCCTCTAAGCGACTAGGTTCTCTTTTGTTTTCTCCCTTGATTATTAAACTTTTTTCGTTAAGTAGCCCTTTTTCTTAAAAGCACTAAGAAGAGAGCCCAGAAGAAGGAAAGAACCTTTTTCTTTAATTAAATTAGTCTTACTAATTGTACTAACCTATACGCTTGGCCACAAGCGGCACTGCTCCTGCCTCCCCGTGGCGGGGCCGGTAATCTGGGTGGTAAAAATATACCCCCAGGGCCAAAAGGAGCTAACCTGGATACGACTAATTATCCACCTTTAGAGCCATCAAGCTCAAGGTCAGAAATTCCTGACAACGACCGTGACACCAACCAGCCCAAAAGGCTTAGAAGGGAACCTGAATGCCATGATCAATTACCAAATTTCTTGGTCATTCATTCTTTATCCTCCCAACCTGTAGGAAAATTGTCACCGTTCTTGATTCAAAAATATTTGGAATCAATTACTGGATCACCGAAAATGGTGAAAAGACTACAATCCGGAGATCTCCTCATTGAAACTGCCACCGCTAAACATTCTGAGCGGCTCTTAAACACAACATCATTTTGTGGGCTCACAGTATCAATTACTCCACACAGAACCTTAAATTCATCAAAGGGTGTAATCAGTGAGTGGGACCTAATTACAGTCTCCGAAGAAGAGCTACTTCAAGAACTAAGTAGTCAAAAAGTTACAAATGTGAAACGGATTATGACTAAAAAAGATGGAAATCTCACTCCAACGAGATCGATCATCTTAACATTCAGTACGCCAGACTTACCATCCTCAATTAAATCTGGCTATTTGAATTGTCGTATAAGACCATTTATCCCGAATCCCGTTCGCTGCTTCAAATGCCAGAAATACGGGCATTCGCAGCAGGCATGTAGAGGTGAGGCCATATGTCCCATCTGCGGCTCTAAAGATCATACTCAAGCGGATTGCTCTGTCAAAACCCCTGTTTGTCCCAACTGCAAAGAAAGCCACCCAGCTTTTTCCAAAACATGTGAGCTATGGATTACAGGAAAGAAAATTCAAAAGTACAAAATAGAAAATAAAGTTACCTTTCCTGAGGCACGTAGACAAGTTATGTCGACCCTGCCTAGTAGTCGTTCCTATGCAGCTCGCACTCGGAACTTCGTTTCTACTGCAGCTCAAACAGATGTGTCAGTTACACCTAACACCTCTCTGGCGAACTGGCTCAAATCTACGCTTTCAACGTCAAAGAAAGATAATCCTCCAAAAAGAACTAGCGAAGCCACAAATACTCCAATCAGCATTCCTACTCATACCCCATTAGCCCCAGTTGGAAAAGAACAATTAAAATCTGAATCAGTCTCTAAAAAAACGGAATCTCCCTCCAAAAGCATGGATGTAGATGAACTGCTAGACAATGAGGAACCTATTCTAGAACTCCATGCAGAGGACACCATGTATACTGGACGCCCCACATTCTCAAAAAAGGACCGGAAAAAATGTCCCACGTACAGAAAACAGTCAGATGAATCACCCTCAGGTAAACCTAAATAATGAATAAGATCATACAATGGAATTGCAGAGGACTAAACACTCATTCTGATGACGTAAGAGATTTAATAGCTCAATTTAATCCCATAGGTGTATGCTTACAGGAAACATTCTTGTCGCCCCAAGTTTTGCCAAAACATTTTTCAAGTTATACCATTTACAGACGAGATAGGAACTCGGTATCACCTGCACGTGGAGGAGTTGCTATTCTTGTTAACGCTAACATACCATCCAAGCCGATCCAATTGAGAACTACCCTAGAAGCTGTGGCAGCTCGCCTTGCAGTTGGTACGTCATTTACCATTGTTTCCATTGGCCCCGGGTGCCAAGCGTTATTGTGATCAAGCGATTCTCTGAGCTATTTACAAAGCGTTTTCTCACTGCGACAGTTCTTGTTAATTTGGAAAGTTTTTCTTACGTTTAAAGTTATTTATTGTTAACTTACTCTTACGAACTGTAAGTAAGTTACAGAAAGGAAAACCACCTTTCTTTTTTCTTTCCTTAAAACTAACAAACTAACTTACACCGCTTGGTCACTCTAGCGGCACTGCTCCTGCCTCCCCGTGGCGGGGCCGGTAATCTTGGCAGAAAAGGCTCTCTGCCAAGGGCTAAAAGGAGCAAACGTGGATCACGAAGTCCGTAATCCATCTGTTGAGCCTCATGCCTCAACTTATTCAAGGACAGATCAAACTGACTTTGACAGTTCCCATCCCAAGAGACAAAGAACAGAAGGATCCAAAAAGGAAACACCACTGTTTCTTATTATACATTCTCAAACAAGTCAACAAGTAGGTGCACTTTCTCCATTTCTTATCCAGAAATGTCTCGAGAATGCTGCTGGACCGCCTAAAATGGTGAAAAGACTCCGCTCTGGAGATCTACTCATAGAGACAATGAATAGCAGGCACTCTGAAGCCCTGCAAAGAATTTCAAAATTCGCGAATATTCCTGTCACAGTTACTCCACATTCCACCTTAAATTCATCCAAAGGGGTGCTGTCTGAATGGGACTTAATAAATGTTACCGAAGAGGAATTAGTCCAAGAGCTACAAGATCAAAAAGTTGTACAGGCAAAGCGAATTAAAATCAAGAAAGACGGTGAATTAGTTCCCACTCGCAGTGTTATACTGACCTTTTCTACGCCAATTCTTCCAGCTACAGTTAAGGCTGGATATCTGAACTGCCATATTCGACCTTATATCCCCAACCCTCTCAGGTGCTTCAAGTGCCAAAAATTTGGCCATGCTCAAACAGTGTGTAGAGGGGTTTCAGTGTGCCCCAACTGTGGATCTAAGGAACACACACAAACAGACTGCCCAGCAGAAACATCAGTATGTCCAAACTGTAAAGGTAACCATCCAGCTTACTCGAAAATCTGTGAAACCTGGAAAACTGGAAAGAAGATTCAAAAGTACAAAATAGAAAACAAAGTGACTTACCAAGAAGCAAGGAAACAAGTTTTACTCTCAGTACCGAAACTCACATATGCAGCCGCAACACAAAAACACAAATCGGAAGGAAGTCAAACTGAAGTGTCCATACCACCAGCTACATCCATTTCCGATTGGGCACGAGCTGTCCTAGCGAGTCCGCTGGAGTCCCCTAAAGAACATGTAAAAGACCAAGCAAATAATACCCCAGTCACCGTACCACCAACTATTACTCCATCACCCTCAGATAATGAGAGTAGGAGAAATATTAAACCTCAAAAGATTCTAACCGCAGATATGGAAATCGATGACAAAACTAATAACGATGAAACATTTTTAGAACTACATGCTGAAGAAGACATGGATACTGCACGACCCACTTTCCCGAGAAAAGATAAAATAAAATTGGAACGCCATAAACAGATTGGATCTAAAAAACAGTCAGAAACACCTACTTCAAAAACTAAATAATGGACCAGTTGATTCAATGGAATTGTAGAGGCCTCCGTACCAACATAGATGATATTCACGACATGATAAATCAGCATCATCCAGTAGGCATCTGTCTACAAGAAACGAATCTTTCTCCGCAAGTAACACTGTCAATTAAAAACTATACAATATTCAGGCATGACAGGATCTCTCCACATGGTGGTGTAGCTATACTGATTGATAGTAAAATCCCTTCCAGACGTATACCCCTACAAACCACTTTAGAAGTTGTTGCAGTACGCCTTGCTCTTGGTAAAACGCTTACACTTGTATCAATATATATCTCACCAAATCAGAACTGCTCGATAACTGAACTAAATGACCTTATCCTACAACTACCCTCTCCGTTCTGCTTGTTGGGCGATTTTAATGCGCATCACCAGTTATGGGGATCCTTACAGACAGACAATCGGGGACGCACGATAGAGGCTTTTCTTGTAAAGAATAATCTCACTCTGCTTAACACAGGCTCCCACACCTATGTCCATTTTCCAACAGGCTCAACCTCTGCTATAGACCTGTCGATATGCTCACCCACATTATTTCCTGACATCGATTGGAGAGTCTCAGAGAACCCATTAAATAGTGATCATTTTCCTATAATCTGTAAGCTCTGCACAAGGACAAACTTACCAGTAAGTAGTCAATCTAAATGGAAATTCTCAAAAGCTGACTGGAATAAATATGCATCTAGTATTACACTAGAGGATGATATTATCCAACATCACTCCATTGATAACGCCGTTAAACATATCACAGAACAAATCTTGACAGCTGCTGCTACTACCATTCCTCGAACTTCAAATAAAGGATCCAAACACAAAAACTATTGGTGGAATTCAGCATGTAACACTGCTAAGAGAGAGAAGAACAAGGCGTGGAATCAGTTTCGAAAGGCCCCGGGTGCCAAGCGTTCCGTGGCCAAGCGATTTCAGTGCGTTCGTTAAAGCGATCCTCCTAAAGAGCTTTTGCCAGATATAGATTATTTTTCGTTCTAAATACCGTTTTCCTCATTTTCTATTAGAGTAGCTCTTTCGCACTACAAGTAGTAGGCAAAGGCCCAGAAAGGAAAGTCCCCTTTCTGTTTCTTTTTCTTATTTCACTAACACAACTAACAGCCGCTTGGTCACCTCGTGGCACTGCTCCTGCCTCCCCGTGGCGGGGCCGGAAACCTGGAAGGAAAAGTTATCCTTCCGGGGCCAAAAGGAGCAATTATGGATACCGAAAATTTTCCACCTCTCAAGACTGTAAATCCTGCTTCTTTGGATTTGCAACAAACTGACTCTGACTATCAAACACGGAAGAGGATGAAAACAGATGTACCTTAAATGGAATATCCATCTTTCCTCATACTGCATTCCATAACGAATCAGTCTTTGGGTACTTTGTCTCCTTTTTATATACAGAAATGTCTAGAAAGTGTAGCCGGATCACCAAAAATGGTAAGAAGACTGAAGTCTGGCGACCTATTAGTCGAAACCACCAATCGTAAACATTCTGAGTCCCTTCTGAAACTTACATCGTTTGGTGGAGTTCCTACTAAAGTATCTCCTCATGCTACCCTGAATAGCTCCAAAGGAGTAATTTCCGAATGGGATCTGTTGAACGTCAAAGAGGAGGAAATTGTTCAAGAACTCCAAGACCAGAAAGTTACTGAAGCAAGACGAATAATGGTGAAGAAAGATGGAGAATTTGTTCCTACTCGTAGCATCATTCTCACATTTTCTACACCAAACCTTCCTTCAGCAGTAAAAGCAGGATACTTAAACTGTCGCATCCGTCCTTATATACCCAATCCTATTCGATGCTACAAGTGTCAGAAGTTTGGACATTCCCAAACTGTCTGCCGAGGAGATTCAGTTTGCTCAAACTGCGGATCAAAAGAACATGTCCATACTGATTGTAATGCTGAATCATTACGGTGTCCAAACTGCAAAGGCAACCATTCAGCCTTTTCCAGATCCTGCGAGCAATGGAAGCTGGAGAAAAAAATCCAAAAATACAAAGTGGAGAACAAGGTCACATACCCTGAAGCCAGAAAGAACCTATTACAAAACATGCCTAAGCGTACATATGCTGAAGCATCCAAAAGACAACAAACAGTTTCAACGCAAACAGATATATCAGTCCCACCAAAAGTGTCAATTTCTGATTGGGCTCGATCATTGCTATCACCTGCATCACAGCCAACAAAACACCAAACAGTAGATAGGACAAACAATACCCCGATCTCGATACCATCCACTACTAAATTAGATCCAGTTACTGCAGATCAGAAGGAAAATTCAGTTCATGTTAGAAAGAAATTATCTGATAACACAGCTATGGATATTGCAGAAAACAATACTTGTAATGAACCTATCCTAGATCTTCATGCAGAAGACGACATAGACACACGTCCAGTCTTTCCAAAAAAGGACAAAATAAAAATTGACCGTCACAAGCAGAGTAACATTAAAAAACAGACAGATTCAACTTCTAATTCAAAACCAACACAATGAACAACATAATTCAATGGAATTGCAGAGGCTTTCGTAGCAACATAGACGATATATATGAACTAATTGATCGTTATCATCCTGTGAGCATATGCCTACAAGAAACAAATCTAACACCACAAGTGTCCGTGTCAGTTAAATATTACACTGTTTTTCGACAAGACAGGACAAACAGTGCTCATGGTGGAGTGGCCATACTCATAGACTCAAGGGTTCCTTGTAAACAAATTCCTCTTCAAACTGCCTTAGAAGCTGTTGCGGCTCGTGTAATGATTGGCATTTCTTTAACGATCGTCTCAATATATCTCCCTCCCAATCAGCAATGTACGATTCATGAACTAGAAAACCTTGTTTTGCAATTACCGTCACCAGTTTGCCTATTAGGAGACTTTAATGGACATCATACACTATGGGGATCCCCCGTCTCAGACAGACGCGGAGAACTCATTGAGACACTACTAGACAGACAGAATTTAACATTACTGAACACAGGTTTACCCACTTACATTCATTTTCCTACTGGAACACCATCTGCAATAGACCTCTCAATCTGCTCTCCGATCCTCTTCCCAAGTATCGAATGGACAACACTTGACAATCCTCTCAACAGTGATCACTATCCAGTAATATGCAGAATTCAAACCACGAACTCCAAAACAACTGATCCACAAATGAAATGGAAATTTTCTAAAGCAGACTGGACTAAATATAAAAATCATATCTCTTTTGATGATCACATCATTGAGTCTGCCTCTATCAATACTGTCACAAAACATATCACAATGCAGATACTATCAGCTTCAAAGGTTGCCATCCCACAGTCTCAATTAAGAAATCGTAGACATACCAACCACTGGTACCACCATTCCGATTGCCAGCAATATCGGGCCCCGGGTGCCAAGCGTTATAGTGATCAAGCGATTCTCAGTGATTTCTAGAGCGTTTTTCTCGAAGCTGCAGTTTTGTTCAGTTCAAAAAGTTTTCTTACGTTTTCATTAAATACTAGTAAACTTAGACTTACGATCTGTAAGTAAGTTTCAGAAAGGCAAATCACCTTTCTTTTTTTCATTTAAACTAATATACTAACTTTTATACCGCTTGGTCACTCTAGCGGCACTGCTCCTGCCTCCCCGTGGCGGGGCCGGTAACCTGGGAGAAGAAATCCACTCTCCCGGGGCTGAAAGGAGCAAAGATGGATAACAATACGTTCCCACCTTTAGAGCCTCCGAGCTCAAAACTAGCGACAAAACACACCGATGATGACTTCTCCCAACCCAAGAGGTTGAAAACAAATCCTCAAGAGGAGATACCAGCATTTCTCATACTGCACTCTACATCAGACCAGCCTTTGAGTAAATTGTCCCCATTCCTTGTGCAAAAATGCTTAGAGGCTGTCGCAGGTTCACCAAAATCAGTAAGGCGACTCCAGTCTGGGGATCTTCTGGTAGAGACCATGAAATCCCAGCATTCTGCAAAGCTATTAAATCTGACAACTTTCGGCGGACATCCCATAAAAGTCACTCCCCATGCCACCTTAAATTCCTCCAAGGGAGTAATTGCAGAATGGGACTTATTAACCGTATCAGAGGAGGAAATAGTCAAAGAGCTACGAGAACAAAAAGTCATCCAAGCCAGGAGAATCATGACTCGTAAAGATGGTACTCTCATTCCAACAAGGAGCATAATCCTCACTTTTAGCACTCCCATCTTACCAACATCTGTCAAAGCAGGCTATCTCCATTGCCGTGTCCGACCCTACATCCCAAACCCAATCAGGTGCTATAAGTGCCAAAAATATGGACACTCTCAGACTGCATGTAGAGGTGAGGCAATATGTCCTAACTGTGGATCGAAAGACCACAACCAATCCGATTGCAATGCTACCACTCCTAATTGCCCAAATTGTAAAGGGAATCACCCAGCTTTCTCCAAAATATGCGAACTATGGAAGCAAGGGAAAAAAATACAGAAATATAAAGTGGAAAACAAAGTCACTTATTCAGAGGCGAGAAGAGAAATAATCAAAATGGAGCCAAAGCGTACGTATGCCACAGCTGCCAAACAGGTGCAATCAGTAAGTATCCAAACGGACGTTACAGTTCCTCCTAATACATCTATCGCGAATTGGGCACGATCCATACTCACTTCTCCCAAAGAGTGTCCTTCACAACAAACAACTGAACAAGCCAGCAATACTCCAATCTCCATTCCAGCCGATGCGTCAACAATGAAACCAAAAGCTACAGAAACCCCAATAGTGCATCCACGGATTTCAACGGAAATGGATATTGATCAGGAGAAAAATTCAGATGATGGAATTTTAGAACTCCATGCAACTGATGAGATAGACACAACACGTCCTTTCTTTCCTAAGAAAGACAAAGGAAAAATAGAGAGGTATAAACAAGCTACAACCAAAAAACTGTCAGAAGCAAAAACAACTAACAAGAACGCATAATGGAAAGAATTCTTCAGTGGAATTGTAGAGGCTTTCGTAATGTAAAAGATGACTTGCATGATCTCGTAAACCGCTATGAACCAGCATGTATATCATTACAAGAAACCTATTTAAATCCACAAGTGTGTCCTACCATTAAAAATTATACCATGTTCAGAAGAGATAGGAGTATCGACTCGCCAGCTCGTGGAGGCGTGGCAGTTCTTGTTAGAAATAATATTCCATCTAAACCTGTTGCTCTTCAGACTCCTTTTGAGGTAGTGGCAATGCGCGCAGAAATTGGCATGACTATTACAATAGCATCTATATATCTTCCCCCAAATTCCTCAATCTCCTCAGAAAATCTAGAAAATCTAATAGACCAGCTACCACCTCCTTTCTATTTACTCGGAGACTTCAATGCTCATCACTCGCTGTGGGGATCTCCAACAATCGACAAAAGAGGTAAACAAATAGAAAATCTTCTCGATGTGTGCCAACTTACCCTTTTGAATACTGGAGAGCCTACCTATATACATTTTTCAACAGGATCCATGAGTGCTATAGACCTTTCAATCTGCTCTCCCTCCATATGTACTAATACGGAGTGGTCTGTTCTTGAAAATCCACTAAATAGTGATCATCTACCAATTCTCTGCAAGCTGCAAACACGGGTAAACCCCCCTTTGCCGGGTCGCACCAAATGGAAATTTCGTAGGGCACACTGGAATGAATATGCTTCAAATGTTCAGTTAGATGATGAAATAATTCAACTTCAACCCATAGATTATGTCACACAACATATAACGAATCAAATATTACAAGCCGCCAACTCTACAATACCAAAGTCCTTGCCTGGGAAACGCAAACACAATAATTACTGGTGGAATCCGGATTGTACATACGCTAAACAGGAAAAAAATAGGGCTTGGAATTTGTTCCGCAAATTCCCCACAACCAGTAACCTAATTAGTTTTAAAAAAAATGAAAGCTAAGTTCCGCCAAATAAGAAGGAAGGCAAAAAGAGAAGCATGGCTTAGCTTTTCCTCTAGTATAAACAAGGACACAGATATCAGACTCATCTGGAAGAAAATACAAACAATTGATGGCAAATATATCCAGTCCCCAGCCTCAATATTAAACTGGAAAGGAAAGGAGTTGTCCTCACCGGCAGAAATTGCAAATGCCTTAGCCGAATCATTTGCCAGTATATCAAGTGTATCCACCTACAACCCAATCTTTCAGAAAATTAAAAAATCATCAGAGCAGCATAAGATCAATTTCTCCACTAGAGTTTCACACCCGTACAACCAGCCATTTACATTAACAGAACTTTTAGGGGCGCTCAATAAAACTTCCAGTAGTGCTGCTGGTCCAGATGGGATCTACTACATCATGATAAGCCAACTAAACAACAGAACAAAAAGGGCATTGTTAAAATATTACAATCGAATATTTCTAGAAAATATTTACCCAAACTCCTGGCGTCACTCAATTATACTAGCCTTTCCAAAGCCAGGAAAGGATCGCAGCTTTCCACATAATTACAGGCCGATTTCACTGACCAGCTGCTTAGGCAAAGTCTTGGAAAAAATGGTTCACAGGCGGCTAACGTGGTTCCTGGAAACTAACAACTTGCAAAATAATAATCAGTACGGGTTTCGAAAGAACCGGTCCACGTTAGATGTAATGATAAAAGCAGAAGCAAACATCCGAAATGCCTTCATAAGGGGACAACATCTGGTCATGATCAATCTTGATATTGAGAAAGCCTTTGATAACACCTGGCGATACGGTGTACTTCAAGATCTTCATTCTTTTGGCTTGAGAGGTCATTTACCCCACTTTATAGAAAACTTCCTATGCCACAGAACATTTCAGGTTAGATACATGAACAATTTATCTAAATCATTTGTACAAGAGGAGGGTGTTCCTCAGGGGTCCATTCTTAGTCCGACGTTATTTTCAATAAGAATTACAAACATGACACAGGATGTACCTAATACAGTAGAATCATATATGTTCGCTGATGACCTCGTTGTTTCTTGTCAATCCCAAACCATGAACACCATTGAAAGACAACTCCAAATTTCCATCGCTAAAATTGAATCATGGGCATTGCGGAATGGCTATTCCCTATCAGAAAAGAAATCTAGCGCAATTCATTTTTGTAAAAAACGCAAACTTCACCCGGATCCCGAAATATTTTTAAAAAACAACCTGATTCCTGTCACTAACAATTTCCGTCTGTTGGGGTTATATTTAGATAACAAACTTAATTTTGCTTCCCATATTGCTTTCCTTCGAACTACATGTCTTAAAAAACTGAACATCCTGAGAGCAGTCTCTGCTAAGTCCTGGGGTGCTGACAGAAGCTCTCTCCTTCATCTGTATAGAGCTTTAATAAGATCACGATTAGATTATGGATCACCTGTCTATGACTCCGCTAGGAAGAGTTCACTATTACGTCTAAACACCATACAGCATAGTGCTCTTAGGACAGCTGTGGGAGCCTTCAGAACATCTCCGGTCCACAGCCTGTATATTGAGGCAAATGAACCCCCTTTGAATCTCAGGAGAAAATCCTTATTGTGTAATTATGCAGCAAAAATTAAAAGCATGCCATTCCACCCTAGCTGGCAGTACCTGTTTGATCCTCAATATGTTGAATTATATCACAGTAAGCCTAATGAAAACCGCCCCGCAGGGATTCGATTGCAAGAACTCACGATCAGTTGGGATCTTAAATTTCACAACATATTCCAAGACCTTGCTACTCCTGAAACTCCCTGGACTGAATTCTCACCTCTCTGCGACAATTCCTTTTCAAGATGGGGAAAATCCTCTGTGGCAAATATAAACTATCAACAGCTCCATAAAACTCATTTGTTGGAAAACTCAGATAAAGTACCTATCTATACTGATGGCTCCAAAACAGATGCAGCCGTTGGTGCTGCAGCAGTTTCTTCTACCTTTTCAGATGCTGTGTCTCTTCCTACGGAATGTACTATCTATACTGCAGAATTATTTGCTATTAAACTAGCTCTAGATAAAATACACAACAGCTGTATAAAGCAATCTATGATATACACAGGCTCCTTAAGCGCAATCACTGCCATTCAAACTACCATGCCGCCCTCTCATCCGATTCTTAAAGAGATACGGTCCAAGTTATTTTACTGTAAAAAAGCCAACCAGAAGGTTACCTTCTGCTGGATACCTGGTCATGCAGGCATTCCAGGTAATGAACAAGCGGACGCCGCTGCTAAACACCCTGACTCAAGCACTTCCAGGCAACAAACAGTGCCCTACACCGACTACAAATCCATCATTGAAACATCATGTAGGAAGCAATGGTCTGACCTATGGAAAGCTCAAATAAATAATAAACTGTTGCAGATAAAAAAAGAGCCAAAATTGTGGACATCTAGTATCAGGAAAAGCAGGCGGCAAGAAGTAATTCTAGCAAGGCTCCGCATCGGACACTCACATCCAACTCATCTGTATTTGCTTATGGGAGAGAACCCTCCTCAGTGTTTGTTCTGCCAGTCACAGTTGACAATATATCATATTCTCATTGAATGTCCCCAACTTTCAACTACCAGAAAATCAACCTTTACCTCCCTGTCCCATTTGAAGGAACCGATAACCTTATTGCAGATTCTTGGCAATGATGCAAATTTGGAGGAACTGTTTACTTATTTGAAACAGATAAATCTCTATAATAGCCTATGATCACAATAACATGAGAAATTTGTGATAAGCAAATATCGAACAGGCACAATATGGCCCAAGAGGCCCTTGTGCCAGAAAACCCAAATACAACAACAACAGCCAGCAATATCAGATTCTTGGGACTAATCCTGGACAGTAAGCTGAATTTCTTTGAGCATGTTAAATTGTTACGTACTACCTGTCTCAAAAAGATCAACATGCTAAGAGCTTTATCTGCCCATTCTTGGGGAGCAGACCGTACAACTTTGTTGCTCTTATATAGAGCATTGATCAGATCCCGTTTAGATTATGGTGCTCCAGTTTATGATTCTGCCCGAAAGAGTGTACTACGCTGGCTAGATCCTATTCAACATAATGCACTGCGGATTGCAATTGGTGCGTATAGGACATCTCCAACTCATAGTCTATACATTGAAGCTCATGAGCCCCCTCTGCATCTCCGCAGAAAAATGCTGTTACTTAAATATGCAGCCAAAATACAGACTTGCTCTTTGCATCCTATTCAGCCCTACCTTTTTAATCAACCACTAATTAATCTCTATAGAAATAAACCAGGTAAAATCCGACCAGCTGGCCTACGGCTTCTTGAAATATCACAGAACTGGAATGTTCCTCTCCACAATAGGCAACAGATAGAGAATTACTGTCATCCTCCGTGGACATCGTTTCCTCAACTAACTTGTGATACTTATTTTCTACAATGGGGAAAGAATCGCCTACCGACACTGAATGTGCAACAACTCCATGCTAGCCATCTTCAAAGCTGTGCTGACTTCTTGCCGGTATATACGGATGGTTCCAAATCTCTTTCAACTGTTGGCGCAGCAGCAGTGTTTCCCTCTGCTATCATATCAGCTTCTCTTCCACCTGAGTATACCAACTTTTCAGCAGAACTGTATGCAATACAATTAGCCCTAGAAAATTTGACTCTACATCCATCTGAAAAATATATAGTTTACACTGACTCTCTCAGCTCAATTAGAGCAATGCAGAATCCCTCTCAACAGAATCACCATATTTTAATTAAAATCAGGAGTTTACTATTGCAAATTGACAACCGTCAACAACTAGTGAAGTTTTGCTGGATTCCGGCACATTCAGGCATAAAAGGAAATGAACTAGCTGATATATCTGCTAAAAATCCATCAACCTTAGACTTAACCTCTGCCTTCATTCCAGCATCTGATTATAATATCATAATTCAAACAGCATACCATGCACAGTGGACAGCGCTATGGCATAAAGAAACAAATAACAAACGTTTTCAATTGAAACAGGACCCAAAATTATGGCACTCATGCACTCAGACAGTTCGGCGAGAAGAAGTGGTACTCGCACGGATAAGAATAGGGCATACCCATCTGACTCACCTCCATTTACTTACCGGCAATGATCCTCCACAGTGTTCACACTGCTCTGAACATCTAACAGTCAAACATATTTTGATTGACTGTCCACACTATCAACCACATCGTACTTCAACACTTCAAAATCTGGCTAATATTCAAGAACCGCTGACACTACATCATATCATAGGAGAGGAGGCAAATATTAAGGAACTTTTCTGCTTTCTGAAACAAATTAGAGTGTATAATCTTTTATGAATAGCTCTCAGAACTGAAATGAATTTGAATTGTTACGTTCTTTATTATTTTCTGATATAACTACGAATAGGCGCACTATAGCCATAGCAGCTAATGCGCCAATAAACAACCATACCACACACACACCAACCACTGGTGGAACGATGACTGTAATAAGGTGAAAAGAGAAAAGAATGCAGCATGGAACTTATTCCGAAAATGCCCTACCACTGCCAACCTTATCAATTATAAGAAACTTAAAGCCAAAGCACGGTACATCAGGCGAAAGGCTAAAAAAGACTCTTGGATAAAATTTGCTTCATCAATCAATAAAGACACTGATGCCAGAATAATATGGAAAAAAATAAGGCAGCTAAATGGTAAATACCCTACATTACCTGCACCTATTTTTAATTGGAATGGGAAGGAGATCTCTAATCCCGAAGATATTGCAAATGCCTTAGGAACAGTGTTCTCTGAATTGTCCGCCTCCATCGCGTATCATCCATCATTCCAAAAAATTAAAGCCGATACTGAAAAATTCAAACTAAATTTCAAAACTACCCGCTGTTTACCCTATAATCAACCGCTCACTCTATCAGAATTGAAAGAATCTATAAATATGTCCCACAACAGTGCCCCTGGCCCTGATGGAATTTACTATGTAATGCTTAAAAACCTAGATCAGCAATCGTTATCCTCTCTACTGAAATTTTACAATCGGATATTTTATGAACACACATTTCCTAGCTCCTGGCAACATTCATATGTAATTGCTATCCCTAAACCAGGAAAAGATCATTCGATCCCTAACAACTACAGACCGATTTCTCTAACCAGCTGCTTAAGTAAAACTTTAGAAAAAATGGTGCACCGTCGATTGACGTGGTACCTTGAGTCTAGAAACATAATCAGCGACAATCAGTTTGGCTTTCGGAAGAAGAGATCATCCTTAGATCTCATGATAAAGGCTGAATCAAATATAAGAAACGCTTTTATCAGGAATCAACATCTTGTCATGGTGTGTCTCGATATAGAAAAAGCTTTCGACACCACATGGCGTTATGGAATCCTAAAGGATCTCCATTCTATGGATATGAAAGGGCATTTACCATATTTTATCCAAAACTTCCTTTGCCACAGGACATTCCAAGTTCGATACCGGCAGGCTCTGTCTCACACGTACAGACAAGAAGAAGGTGTCCCTCAAGGCTCTGTCCTCAGTGCCACTCTATTTGCTATACGAATTAACAATATCACAAACAACATTCCAAACACTGTTGACTCATATATTTATGCTGATGATCTTACCTTGTCCTGCGGCCCCGAGTGCCAAGCGATATTAGTGACCACAGCGCCTTTCCAGAGTGATTATCTAGTACGCTTAATTGTAAATACGTTATTCCTGAGTTTCGAAAGTCCGATAACTCCTGAATATTATAATTAAATAGATATATTCAAATACTATAACCTAGAAAGGACAACCACCTTTCTTTAATCCCTCTTTTTATTTTTAGTTATTACTAACCCTTTTCTTCGCTTGGGTCACTAGGCGGCACCGCTCTTGCCTCCACGTGGCGGGGCTGGTAACCTGGGAGAAAAAGAATCTCCCGGGGCCAAAAAGAGCATAATGAGTAAATCAAACTCAGACTTATCTGGGCTGCCAGACGCAACCCAGATGTCAAAAAATAAAGACAGTTCCACAGCAGGAACGGCAAAGCGCCAAAAAACTGAGCCAGAGACATATCCAATTCCAACCTATCTGATCATCCATTCAACTGGTGAGAATGCAGTTGGCAAACTTTCTCCCTTTAGAATTCAAAAGGAATTGGAAAGTAAAGCAGGATCTCCGAAATCCGTAAAAAGACTCAGATCAGGAGATCTTCTCATAGAGACGTCTAATACCAAACATTCTGAGCGACTTCTGAAAACAAATTACTTTGCAGGTCTCCCAGTAACTGTAACACCCCACAGATCACTAAACACCTCTAAAGGAGTGATCTCAAACTGGGACTTACTAGATGTAACTGAAGAAGAAATGCTAGAAGAACTGAAAGAACAAGGAGTTATTCATGTCAAGAGAATCTCCACGAGAAAAGATGGTAATCTGATCCCTACCCGCAATCTGATCTTGACCTTTAACACACCGAATCGTCCATCATCCATTAAGGCCGGATATCTGGTATGTAATGTCAGACCGTATGTCCCAAACCCGCTACGGTGTTTCCGATGCCAGAAGTATGGACATTCCCAAACAGCTTGCCGAGGAACCCCTACTTGCGCAAAGTGTGGTTCAATCGAACATGATTGCGAAAAGTGTAATGCTCCTCAATCAGTATGTCCAAATTGCAAGAAAGATCATCCCGCTTATGCCAGAATATGCGAGCGCTGGAAAAGTGAGAAACTTATCCAGAAATATAAAACTGAGCATAATGTTTCTTACCAAGAAGCAAAAAGAATCATCTCACCACCAACTCATACAGACAGACCTACGTATGCCCAAGCCATCAAAAAATTCCAATCAACCGGATCGCAAACTGAACTAACAGTATCCCCAAAACAGTCTTTCTCAAATTACGTAAAATCTTTGTACAGTGCAACTCAAACCCAAGCAGTAAATACACCAATTACCATACCACAAGAAAATGTCCTGAGTCCGGATCAAGGACCCAAAGAAAAACATATCCTAACTTCTAGTCACCAACAACAAATGGACACTGAAGAAAAATCAGCAGATGACCCTGTTCTTCAAATTTTTGTTGAAGAAGACATGGACACCGAAAGGCCTTCCTTCCCAAAAAAAGATAAAAGCAAAAGTGAAAAACAGAAAACTTCAGCAACCCGAAAACGCTCAGAAAGCCTAATAAGAGATAAATAATGCACAGAATAATACAGTGGAATTGTCGTGGATTCCGTGCCAATATCGATGACCTATACGATCTTTCTTGTAAGTACTCACCAATATGTCTCTGCCTTCAAGAGACGTATTTAAAACCCCAAAATACACCAAAACTGTCTCGTTACAACATTATTAGAAAAGACAGAACCAATGGGAATATTGCACATGGTGGTGTAGCCATTTTAACAAACCAACATATTGCTACCAAACAGGTCTCACTGAACTCTCCCCTAGAGGCAGTAGCAGTCCGTGTGGCAGCTGACATCCATATGACAATCTGCTCCTTATACATCCCACCAAGCTATACCTTCCAACAAAATGATCTCAACAATCTTATAGCCCAACTCCCAACACCGTTCCTCATTTTGGGAGACTTAAATGGTCATCACACTCTATGGGGTAACAACAACATCGACCAAAGAGGAAAACTAATTGAACAGTGTCTAGACTATAACAACCTCCTTCTTCTAAATGACGGTTCACCAACATACGTTCACCTTCCTTCAGGAACAAGCACTTCAATAGACTTGTCTATCTGTTCAGCAACCTTATATCCTATTCTAAAGTGGACGATAAACAACGATCCGCTACATAGCGATCATTTCCCCATAATAATTGAACTACTTAATAAGCCCTCTCATCATCCTACTAAAATTCCACATTGGCTCACTGAAAAAGCAGATTGGCAGTCCTATAAAAAATTAACTAAGCTTGATTCCGAAATAATCCAAAATTCCACAACTGATGAAGCAGTTGACTATGTCACAAAAACGATATTACATGCAGCAGAACAAACTATCCCGAAATCCTCATCTAAATTACCGATTCATCCAAAAACCTGGTGGAGTGATGAATGCCTTGTGGCTAAAAAAGAGCAAAGCAAAGCTTGGAATTCTTTTCGCCGGAGTCCAACTACAACCAATCTCATTCAATATAAGCGCGCTAGAGCAAGAGCGAGATATGTCAGACGCTGCAATAAAAAGGCTGCTTGGATCCGATTCACTTCAACTATTAATCAAACAACGCCTACACATAAAATTTGGAAAGCAATCAGAAAAATGAGTGGCAAATATAAAACGATACCTCTACCCATCATGGAATGGAGAGGGCAGTATGTAAATGATCCTGCTGAAATTGCCAATATACTGGGCGAAACCTTTGCAAAAACATCAGCAATAGAAAGTTATACACCGACTTTCAGAAGATTAAAAACAAGTTTAGAAAAACAAAAGTTAAACTTCTCTTCAAAAGGAGATGAACAATACAACTTACCTTTTACCATTCACGAATTACACAGAGCCTTGTCAACATCTAGACGCAGTGCTGTAGGACCAGATAATATTCACTATTCCATGATTCAGAAACTTAGTACCGAATCATTACAGTTACTTCTTCATCTATTCAATAGACTCTTCCTGGAAGATAAATTCCCTAATCAATGGCATCGTGCCACAGTCCTTGCCTTCCCTAAACCAGGTAAAGACCCTACAAATCCCACTCATTATAGACCAATTGCCTTGACCAGCTGCATTTGCAAAACTCTCGAAAAGATGGTGAACCGCCGACTGATCTGGTACCTTGAAAATCTCAATCTCCTACATTCTGCACAATACGGTGTCAGACAAAACAGATCTACACTAGATATACTAGTCAGACTAGAAAATTCCATCCGAAATGCATTCCTCAGATCGGAACACCATGTGTTAGTCTGCTTTGACATCAGTAAGGCCTATGATTCCACGTGGAAGTATGGAATACTCCGTGAATTACATCGTCATGGACTTCGGGGTCACCTCCCGATTTTCATACAAAATTTCCTATGCAAGCGTACATTCCAGGTTCGATTCAAAACCTCACTGTCCCAAGTATTTTCCCAAGAAGAAGGAGTTCCTCAAGGCTCTGTACTCAGTGCTTCACTTTTTATAATTGCAATAAACACCATTGCCGGACAAATTCCAAACACTATTGATAAAGCACTGTTTGTAGACGACCTGAGTATTTGGTGTCATGCAAAAAACATGAATACTATTGAGAGACAGTTGCAAGGGGCAATAAATAAGATCTGTTCATGGGCTCAGACTAATGGATTTCAACTTTGTCCGGAAAAAACATTTTGCATCCATTTTTGCCGCCAACGAAAACTCCATCCCAATCCAGAGCTAGAACTGAATCGCCAACCAATAGCAGTTCAACCGAGCATACGGTTCTTAGGAATCACTTTAGACCAGAAACTCACCTTTGTTGAGCATATCAAAAGACTAAGAAACTCATGTCAACAAAAACTAAATATCATCCGGGTTCTCTCTGCAACTAATTGGGGAGCTGATCGCCTTACTTTATTACGGCTATATAGAGCATTAATAAGATCAAAACTTGACTACGGAGCACAAGTCTATAGTTCAGCAAGACCTAGTGCCCTTCGCTGGCTTGACCCTATCCATCATAGTGGCATACGGATTGCATTAGGAGCATATCGCACGTCTCCAATACATAGCTTATATGCTGAAGCACACGAACCTCCTCTTTCGATCAGGCGACAACAACTGATACTACGTTACGCCTTTAAAATTAGATCTATGCCAAAACACCCAAATTGGCAGATACTTTTTTCATCACAGCACACCAGGTTATACCAAAACCGCCCTAATGTTAATCGTCCTTTGGGCATGAGAATAAAACACCTCTTAGAAGAACTAAATCTAACCTTAGACAATGTGGCACATAGCCTTCCATCCTCTCTTGCTCCTTGGAATATCATTCCGCCCTCATGTGACTTACATCTACATGAATGGAATAAATCTACATTGCATAGAGAAAATTTCTTGCAGCTATACCATGCAGTAGTGAACCAGTTTCCTAGCTTTTCCATAGTACATACTGATGGATCAAAGAATGATGTCCACGTTGGAATCGCCGCAGTTTTCCCAAACATCACATTAGCTTATCAGTTATCACGTGAGTTCAGTATATTTTCCGCAGAACTAATAGCAATTCAGGTTGCACTGAATCATATCGAGTCTTCCGATATTAACAACAGCATTATTTTCACAGATTCCTTAAGTGCCCTTCAAGCACTAAAAAACACAATGAACATGACCCACCCAGTCGTGGAAAGAATAGTCAACTCTCTGCATACCTTATCAGTACTTGGGAAAAACATACACTTCTGCTGGGTCCCAGGACATATGGCAATTCCTGGAAATGAACTAGCGGACAATGCTGCCAAATTAGCTCACCTTTCATCTGAGAACAAGTGGAAAGTGCCTCATCAAGACTATCGACCAATAATCCATGAAAAATGCACGCGCCAATGGCAGTTATTATGGGAAAATCAGCCAAACAATAAACTTCGAAGTATCAAGCCAAACCTTGAGCGATGGCCTTCCAGCTTCAGTTCAATCCGACACCAGGAGGTAATATTAGCTCGTCTGCGAATAGGACATACAAATGTAACTCATGGTTATCTTTTAAGAGGAGAGATACCCCCTCAATGTCATCACTGTAATACAATGCTCACAGTGAAACACATTCTGGTCGAATGCACAAAATATACAAGAGAACGCCAGATGCTTTGCACTTCAGCCACAACAAAAGATCCTACACTTACCTCAATTTTAAACAACGAAACAAATGTCTCAAGCATTTATAATTTTCTCAAGATAATTAAAGTATATCACCTCCTTTAGTTAGAAAAACTTTTTGGTCCCTTCTTTCCATTTTCTCTATTTGAAAAGAAATTACATGCATAGTTACCATATGCATGGCGCACTATGGCCATAGTTGCCGATGCGCCCAATAAATTCCGAAACAAACAAACAAACAAACAAACCTTGTCCTGCCATTCTCAGACTATAAATTATATTGAGAGGCAATTACAAATATCAATAAATAATATTGAACTATGGATGACACAAAATGGATATCGACTATCAAAACACAAATCTATGGCCACGCACTTCTGCAACAAGCGGAAAATGCATCCAGAACCCGAGTTACACTTGGCCAATCATCCTCTTCCAATCGTTAACAGTATTCGTCTCCTAGGGCTAATTTTTGATAAAAATCTAAATTTTCAGGAGCATGTTAAACACCTACGAACCACCTGCCTTAAGAAAATTAACATACTTCGGGTCGTCTCCAGTACATCTTGGGGTGCAGACCGGTACACCCTGCTCCACATGTATAGGTCTCTAATTAGATCTCGCCTAGATTATGGAGCGCCTGTGTATGACTCTGCTAGAGAGAGTACTTTGGCTCGTCTTGCTCCAATCCAACACGCTGCCCTTAGGATTGCCCTGGGTGCATACAGAACATCACCTGTTCAAAGTCTGTATGTTGAGGCTCACGAACCTCCACTCAGTATCAGGAGAAAGATGTTACTGTTAAACTACTCGGCTAAAATTAAAAGCATCCCCACTCATCCTATTTGGCCACTACTGTATGATCCGCAGTGGAGAACACACTATGGAAACAAACCCAGAACAATCCGACCTGCCGGTATCAGATTACAGAACCTATTAGAATGCTGGAATATTTCCTTTCATAATATCATCAGAGATTTAAAAGACCCGGATCCCCCATGGATTACCTTAAATGTTTCATATGATGATTACTTTGAAAAATGGGGAAAAGGTGTTCTAGCAGATGTTAACATCAGACAATTGCATCTTGTCCATGAAGAAAATTATTCCCACTTTTCTAAGATCTACACTGACGGTTCAAAGTCTGGCAATAAAGTGGGTGCAGCTGCTATCTTCCCTAATACAACTGTTTCTATTCCACTTCCAGCTGAATGCAGCAGCTACACTGCTGAACTCTATGCAATTAAACTTGCCCTGGAAAATATTTCCCTCCTGTCAACGAATAAAAGTATAGTGTACACTGATTCCAAGAGTGCTCTCTTAGCTCTCACAGACACCTCTCCTTGCAATCCTTTGGTAAAGCTAATAAGACAAGAACTGATACATCTCCATGAGCAACATTGCACTGTTGTCTTCTCCTGGATCCCAGGTCACAGCGGTATTCCTGGAAATGAGTGCGCTGATGATGCCGCAAAGCATCCCTCCAACGTAGCCTTATCAAATGATCTTGTTCCCTATCCTGATTATAAACATAAAATACAAGAAATATGTATGGAACAATGGACTCTTTTGTGGAAAAAGCAAACACATAATAAACTGTTTCAATTGAAACCCGAACCACAACTATGGACCTCTAGCCTCCGTAAAATCAGAAAGGAAGAAGTACTTCTAGCCAGAACCCGAATTGGCCACACTCACCTTACTCATCTGTTTCTGCTCACAGGAAATGATCCCCCTCAGTGCACGCACTGTTTGCAGCCGTTATCAGTGAAGCACATTCTGATTGAATGTAGCTTGTTTGACACTGCCCGACAGACTACTTTCAGCTCCATCTCAAACCGGCCCCGGGTGCCAAGCGAATCCGAGGTCAAGCGTATCTAGTGCGAATCAAAGAGTGATATTTCTGAGAGATAAAAGTTCTTTTTATTTATATCGTTTTCTATCAGCAGTTTATTTCTCATAAATAAGTTCTCCACTTGTAAAGTATCAAGTAAGGACAGAGGAAGGAAATTCACCTTTCTTTTTGTTATATATATTATATTCTTTACTAACAACTAACCTTTCTAACCGCTTGGCCTCCTTGCGGCACTGCTCCTGCCTCCCCGTGGCGGGGCCGGAAATCTTGGCAAGTGAGTCCACTTGCCAAGGGCTAAAAGGAGCAATCATGGATAACACAAACCAAAATGACATGAATAATGACAACCCAAAGAGATTGAAGACAGATCGGATGGAGCAACCCTGCCCATCTTTCCTAATCTTCCACTCTCTCAGTAACCAGCCTATGAGCAAATTGTCTCCCTTTGTTATACAGAAACATCTAGAGGGTATAGCAGGATCTCCCAAGACGGTGAAGAGACTGCAATCAGGAGACTTACTCATAGAAACCATGAATCAAAGACATTCTGAAAAGCTTCTACAACTGACAAGCTTTGCTGGAATTCCTGTAAAAATATCCCCTCACGCAACCCTAAATTCATCTAAGGGTGTCATATCGAGTTGGGATTTATTAACTGTCACCGAGGAAGAAATAACTCAAGAACTGCAGGGACAGAACGTAATTGAAGCGAAAAGAATAATGATTAAAAAAGATAATCAACTGACACCTACAAGAAATATTATTCTCACCTTCAATACGCCAAATTTACCCTCCTCTGTAAAAGCAGGTTATTTATTTTGTCGCATTCGCCCATACATTCCCAACCCTTTAAGATGTTATAAATGCCAAAAGTATGGGCATTCTCAAACTGTATGTCGAGGAATTCCTGTCTGCCCCAACTGTGGGTCCTCAGACCATATACAAAATGACTGTACTGCTACAAAAATGACATGTACAAATTGCAAAGGCGACCATCCTGCATATTCAAAGACCTGTGAAAAGTGGAAAACCGAGAAAAAAATAGTAAAATACAAGGTTGAAAACAAAGTCAGTTATCAAGAAGCAAGAAGACTAGTTGCACCAAATATAAACCAGAATATTACCTATGCAAATGCTGTAAAAAAATATCAAGCAGTCTCCGTTCAAACCGACGTCACAATCCCTACTAATAAATCAATTTCAGATTGGGCTAGAAATGTCCTCTCTGACATGCAACCAAATGTATGCAAGCAACAATCCAAGACCACAGACCAAGCAAATAATACACCTCTGACAATACCAGCGGTAACTCCTCCACCAGTGATTGCTACCACATCTTGTATTACAAACACAAATACTGTGAAAATTATTCAGGACCCAACCATGGACACAGATGGCACATCTATTCAGGAAGATCCTGTTTTAGAAATCCATGCCGAAGAAGAAGAAATGGACATTGGTAGGCCAGTTTTCTCCAAAAAAGATAAATCTAGATTAGAACGCCATAAACCAGTCACCTTCAAAAAGCAGTCAGAATCAGCTCCATCAACTAAACACAAATAATGCCTTGTATTTTACAATGGAACTGCAGAGGCTTTCGTTGCAATACAGACGATATCCAAGATCTAATTAATCGATTTTCTCCAGTTGCCCTTTGCCTTCAGGAAACTTACTTAACTTTGCAAATTTCTCCTTCGATAAAGAACTATTGCCTTTATCGAAGGGATCGTAATACAACAAATGCTGCCCATGGTGGTGTCGCAATCCTGATAAATTCCAAGATCCCAACTAAACATATTCCACTTCAAACTGAAATAGAAGCCGTTGCTGTGCGTATAATGCTCCATATTGAAATAACATTAGTATCAATCTACTTACAGCCAAACCATACTTACTGTTTAAAAGATCTTGAAGATCTCCTTATACAGATACCTCCACCTCTCTGTATGTTAGGGGACTTCAACGGGCACCATCCCTTATGGGGCGATCCTAAATTAGATAGACGAGGACGACTCATTGAGAGCCTAATAGAGGCAGTAAACCTCACTATACTCAATACTGGCACACACACCCACGTTCAGCTCCCAAGTGGACATAGCTCAGCCATAGATCTCTCCATTTGTTCTCCATTACTGGTCCCGACCATAGAATGGTATGTTTTAAATGACATAATGGGTAGTGATCACTTCCCAATCGTATGCAACCTATTAATAGCACAGGCTCCTCCTGCTAAACCCTTCAGAAAATGGAAATTTGCCAGAGCAAACTGGCCAAAATTCCGGTCATCAGTATCTTTTGATGAGGGAAAAATCCGTCTCCAGTCTATCGATGATGTGACAGAATACATTACGTCACATCTGTTAAATGTGGCTAAAGAAGCAATACCACTATCAAATCCCTCGGTTCGTAGGCATTATAATTATTGGTGGAATGAACAATGCACAAAAGCCAAAAAAGCAAAAAATAAAGCCTGGAATTTGTTTAGGCAGTATCCAACAACACCCAATCTAATAAATTATAAGAAGTCAAAAGCAAAAGCACGTTTCATACAAAGGCAAGCCAAGAAAGAATCCTGGACCCGTTTTGCATCAAGCATTAACAAAAACACTGACACCAATATAATATGGAAAAAAATTAGACAGCTTTCTGGTAAGTTTCCTACCGTACCTTCACCAATTCTGTCCTGTAATGGGCAAGATCTATCTGGTCCTCTGGATATCGCAAATGGTTTGGGCAAAACTTTTGCTGAAATCTCAGCGGCAGCAGCTTATACTCCACCTTTCCAGAGAATTAAAAACACTGCAGAACGGCACTCTATTAATTTCCAAACTTCCCTCCTTCTGCCGTATAACAAACCCCTACAATATTCCGAACTCTTGCATGCTATTGGAGCAGCCCACAATGGTGCTGCCGGACCAGATGGAATCTATTACGTCATGCTAAAACATCTTAATGACAAAGCTTTGCGTCTCCTTCTGGTCTTTTACAATCGTATTTTTCTAGAAAATGTCTATCCAACTTCTTGGCATCATTCTACTGTTTTGGCATTCCTTAAACCCGGAAAAGATCCAACCAATCCCCATAGCTACAGACCAATATCTCTTTCCAGCTGCCTCAGCAAAATTCTAGAAAAAATTGTCCACTGTAGACTCGTCTGGATCATTGAGTCAGAACAGCTAATGAGCAATAGTCAGTATGGCTTTCGTCAAAACAGGTCATGCCTGGACCTTATGGTTAAGGCTGAATTTGCCATTCGTAATGCCTTTATTAAGCATGAACATCTAGTAATGGTTTCCATAGATATCGAGAAGGCTTTTGATACCACCTGGCGGCATGGCATACTAAGAGATCTTTACTCTCTTGGTCTACGGGGCAACCTTCCTATATTTATAAAGCATTTTCTACACAGTAGATCGTTTCAAGTACGATACCAACATGCCCTCTCTGCAACTTTCATTCAGGAAGAAGGTGTTCCACAGGGATCAGTACTGAGTGCCACACTTTTTGCTCTAAGAATAGATTCTATCACCAAACAACTTCCAAATACTGTCGAAACTTACCTTTATGCAGATGACCTTTCCATCTCCTGTCATTCCCAAAATATGAGATCTATTGAACGACAGCTTCAGATATCATTAAATAAAATACAGCAATGGGCCAGCCTTAATGGCTATAGGCTATCACAGCAGAAAACAGTTGCTATCCACTTTTGCAGACAACGCAAATTTCATCTGGATCCTGAACTTCACATCTCTAATATTTCCATCCCAGTCACTAGTAACATTAGATTTCTAGGTTTAATCATGGACAACAAGCTAAATTTCTTAGAACACATTAAAAAAGTACGTACTGCCTGCTTAAAAAAGATAAACATACTCAGAGCTTTATCTGCACAAACGTGGGGTGCAGATCGTACCTGCCTTCTTCGATTATACAGGGCATTAATCAGATCCCGTCTTGATTATGGAGCTCCCATTTATGACTCTGCCAGAAAGAGCGCATTACGCTGGCTTGATCCAGTACAACACAGTGCACTGAGGATTGCACTTGGCGCATTCAGAACATCGCCAGCACATAGCCTTTACATTGATGCTCACGAGCCGCCACTATCTTTACGTAGGAAATTGCTATTGCTAAAGTATTCTGTCAAGATACAAAGTTGTACTTCGCATCCCATCCAGCCTTATCTTTTCAATCCACCATGGCCCCGAGTGCCAAGCGATATTAGTGACCACAGCGCCTTTTCATAGTGATTATCTGATACGCTTTACTGTATATACGTTTCTCCTGAGTTTCGCAAGTCCGTTAACTCTTGAGCATTAGGCCCCGAGTGCCAAGCGTTTCTAGTGATCAGGCGATTTCTGTGCAATTCTAAAGCGATTCATATAGTGAAAGAGTGTTAGATATATCAAGAGTTTAAAGTTAATTCTCTTCTGTAAATATATATAGTTACTGAAAAGTATCAGTGTAAAGGTTCCTAAGAAAGGAAAGTCACCTTTCTTTTATATATATTCTAGTCCTACTAACCACTAATCTACTTCCGCTTGGTCACTAGGTGGCACCGCTCCTGCCTCCCCGTGGCGGGGCCGGAAACCTGGGAGGAAAAGCTCTCACTCCCAGGGCCAAAAGGAGCAAACATGAATGACTCAAACATTACCACGAATCCCAAAGATCTGACTCCTTTGAGTCGGAAAAATGAGGACAATGTGACTACTGCAACCAAAAGGCAAAAAAAGGAAATAGCATCACTTAATGCACCTACCTTTATTGTCTTTAATTCTACGACAGAACAGCCATTAGGAAAATTGTCGCCATTCGTCATCCAGAAATGTTTAGAAAGTGTGGCTGGAACACCAAAAAATGTTAAGCGACTAAAATCAGGCGACATTCTAGTCGAGACAGCAAATGCCAAACACGCAGAAAGACTGCTTCAAATGAAAACATTTGGTGGGATCCCAGTAAAGGTCTCTCCCCATAATACACTAAATACATCGAAAGGAGTAATTTCTGAGTGGGACCTTATCAGCGTCTCCGAAGAAGAAATTAAAAATGAACTTGAAAATCAAGGCGTTATAGCTGTGAGAAGGATTAAAATTACAAGAGATGGGACACTTATCCCAACCAGAACTATCATACTAACGTTCAACACTCCTAAACCACCTACAACTGTGAAGGCCGGATATCTAAATTGTAACATCAGACCATACATTCCAAATCCTCTCCGCTGCTTTAAATGCCAAAAGTATGGTCATTCACAAATGGCATGCCGTGGTGTAGCTATCTGTTCCAACTGCGGGTCCCAGGATCACAGCAATCAGAACTGTTCATCCGAGAAACCGAAATGTCCAAACTGCAAGGGAGACCATTCTGCCTATTCCAAGAATTGTGAATATTGGAAAAGAGAAAAGCAGATTCAGCGGTATAAAGTGGAACATTCTGTCACATACCAAGAAGCTAAGAGAACTATACACCCGACTATCTTAAACAGACCTTCCTACGCGCAGGTCATAACGAATTGTCGTACAATAGAAACCCAAACAGATTTTACAATTCCTCCAAAGAAATCTATCTCAGACTGGGCACGAGCACTACTCACAATTTCCCAGCCAAAACATCAAGAGAAACTCACCAACACACCACTTTCCGTGCCTCCCGATAAGAAACACTCAGAATCGAAAGCACCTCAAGGAAAACATAATGTCATAAGTCAGAAAGCAACCGAACAAATGGAGACAGAAGCACCCAACCAAGCAGATGAACCAGTATTAGAGATTTTCGCGGAAGACGATATAGACACCGGAAAACCATATTTCCCGAAAAAGGAAAAACCAACGTGTGAAAGACTTAAAACAGCATCTAGGAAACAGACCGAAAACCTCTCCAAAATCAAATAATGAAAACCATAATCCAGTGGAATTGTAGAGGACTCCGCACTAACATAGGTGATATATATGACCTGATTACACAGTATGCACCATTATGTCTTTGCTTACAAGAAACCTACCTCAGACCTCAAGACTCTACCTTAATAAAGAACTATACAGCATACCGAAAGGACAGAGTAACAGGTGGCACAACCCATGGTGGTGTGGCAATACTAATAAATTCTCGCATTCCTTCCCAGATTGTCCCGCTAAACACAACCCTTGAAGCGATTGCAGTACGCATAGCCGTTAGATCCCTCATAACAGTAATAACTATTTATGTTCCACCAAACCAAAATTTATTACAACAGGACTTAGAAGACATTGTAAGGCAGTTGCCAACCCCCTTCTGTATACTAGGCGACCTCAATGGGCATAGCCCTGTGTGGGGTAACACAACCACAGATCGGAGAGGAAAACAAATTGAAAAATGGATAGACGAGAATGATTTAACTTTGTTGAACGACGGCACACATACTTATACACATCTTCCATCAGGAAATACTACAGCTATAGACCTATCTATATGTTCTCCAATACTATTTCCAAGACTTGATTGGTCAGTGCACAGTGATCCTCTCAGCAGTGATCACTATCCAATAATCATCACCATGGCACTAGGAACCACATGCAAGTCACGCAAAACTCCCAGATGGAAAATAAATGAAGCAGATTGGGAAACTTATAAAACATTAGCAAAACTAAATGTTGATACCATCAAGCAAAAACCGTTAGATGCAGCAGTACAATATATAACAAATAAAATAATTCAAGCTGCTGAACACTCTATCCCAAAAACATCGTCTCACTTTCCAACACATCCAAAATCATGGTGGAATGCAGAATGTGCGCAGACTAAGAAAGAGCGAAACAAAACCTGGAATACTTTTCGCAGATATCCAACTTTAGAGAACCTCATATTGTTCAAGAAGGCACGGGCAAGAGCCAGATATATTAGGCGGGCCAGTAGGAAAGAATCCTGGATAAAATTTGCATCTACATTAACAAGTTCCACACCATCTAAAACTGTCTGGAATAAAATTAACAAAATGAGTGGCAGATACCCGATTACCCCAACTCCGATCCTAAACTGGAATGGACAAGTCACTGCAGAGCCATCAGAAATAGCCAATGCACTGGGCGAAACCTTCGCCAGAATATCAGCGACCACTTCATATACTCCCAGTTTTCAAATATACAAGGCAAGAATGGAAAGACATAAACTGAATTTTTCCACAAGAAATAATGAAGAGTACAACCTACCCTTAACATTCTACGAATTGAAACACGCTCTATCCCAGACAAAGCAAAGTGCTGTAGGTCCAGACCAAATCCACTATATGATGTTAAAACAACTCGATGATCAATCCCAAATGGCATTACTAGAACTATATAACAGAATCTTCTTAGAAAACCAATTTCCAGACAGTTGGCGTCATGCAATAATTCTTGCTTTCCCAAAATCGGGGAAAGACCTCTCTGACCCACGCAACTACCGTCCAATTGCTCTAACCAGTTGCCTGGGAAAAGTTATGGAGAAAATTATCAATGCTCGTCTAACATGGTTTTTGAACAGAAATAACCTCCTCAATCCAGCACAGCATGGTTTCAGAAAAAATCGTTCAACACTAGATTTACTGATCAAATTAGAAAACAGTGTGCGGAATGCCTTTATCCGAAAAGAGCACCACGTAATGATATGTTTCGACATAGAAAAAGCTTACGATACTGCGTGGCGTTATGGAATTATTCAAAACCTATACCACCTTGGATTACGTGGACATCTTCCTAAATATATTCAAAATTTCTTACTCCACAGGTCATTTCAAGTTAGATTGCAGAATACTCTTTCAAAAGTTTTCACCCAAGAAGAGGGTGTACCTCAGGGGTCTGTGCTTAGCACAACCCTCTTTGCTATCAAAATAAACTCCATAACTGAGCATATACCAAAACCTATTGATACCGCTTTATACGTTGATGATTTCAGTATGTCCTATCATTCTCAGAGTATGCGAACTATAGAACGGCAGTTACAGGGAGCAATAAATAAAATAAGTCAATGGGCACAAACAAATGGCTTCCGGTTTTCCACACAGAAAACTGCATGTATACACTTCTGTAGGAAACGAAACCTACACCCAGATCCTGAACTTAAACTAGATGGATATATGATCCCAGTTGTACCAAACATAAGATTCTTAGGACTTCTCTTAGATAAAAAACTGACATTCCTTGAACATATTAAGCAACTAAGACATTCTTGCATCAAGAAGTTAAATCTACTCAAAGTTCTCTCCGCAACAACTTGGGGTGCAGATCGACAGACACTACTTAAACTTTATCGAGCAATAGTGCGTTCCAAGCTGGACTATGGAGCACCAGTTTACGACTCTGCAAGACCAAGTGCACTGAGATGGTTAGATCCCATACACCACAGTGCACTCCGTATAGCACTTGGAGCTTTTCGCACTTCACCTGTACAAAGCCTATATGCAGAAGCCCATGAACCTTCACTACAACTTAGACGACAGAACCTATTATTACACTATGCTGCAAAGATAAAATCCATCACCGACCATCCAAATAGAGAGGTTCTGTTTTCATCGTACTTGGAAAATGTATACCAAGCCCATCCACGAATAAACCGCCCTTCCAACATCCGACTAAAAGATTTACTGTTATGCCGAGAGCTTAATTATGATAGCATAGCTACCACGACTACACACATTATTCCACCATGGATCATAATTCAACCTGTGTGTGACCTGCATTTCCAATCTTGGGGGAAAACAAATCTCCCGAGAACAAACTACCAGCAACTACATGCAGCATACAAAGAAAAATATGAACATTCAACTTTCATATACACAGATGGCTCAAAAACAGAAACTTGTGTAGGAGCTGCGATTCACTCTGAAGACTGTACTCTCATCCAACAACTTCCAAAAGAATGCAGCATCTTTACAGCAGAATTACAAGCCATTTTGATGGCCGTAAACAAAATTAAACATGAACAGATAGCAGACAGCATAATTTTCACGGACTCGCTTAGCTCTGTCATTGCTTTACAGAATGCCAATACTAAAGCACACCCAGTTTTACAACAGGTACAATATACAGTATCTAAGCTATTGCAAAATAATCACAAGATCAGTTTCTGTTGGATTCCAGGCCACACAGGAATAACTGGGAATGAAAAAGCAGATAAAGCGGCAAGAGAAGCTGCTACCTCTTACTATGCATTCCGCTCAATACCATATACCGATTACAAGTCGTTAATCCACCAAAGCAGTTTAAAACAATGGCAACAACATTGGAAAGATCAAAGTAACAACAAACTTCGTGTAATTAAACAAACACTCCGACCATGGACTACCAGTTGCCGATCCAACAGACACGAAGAAGTGATCCTTGCTCGATTGCGAATTGGGCATACCCATATGACCCATTCTTACCTACTCAGAGGTGAAGACCCTCCTCAGTGCCAAAACTGTCAAGTTCCACTCACTGTACATCACTTCATGGTGAACTGTCCAAGATTTACTTCAGAACGTATAAAAGCCTTTCAAATAACCACGAACGCACAAAACAACCTAACGCTCAAAACAATTTTAGATAACCGGCCAAATATTACCGACGTTTTCTTTTTCCTTAAGTTAATCGGATACTACCAATACATATAAAAATAAATAGTATAACATTTACCAAAAAGTTACGTAATTATAAAATAAAATCTTGGCTTCCCATCTGAACAACATAATAAAAAATGTCGAAATATGAAACTCTAACCTAGATTAGGCGCACTATAGCCTAAGCTGCTCTTGCGCCAATAGCTCTCAAACAACAACAACAACAACAACTTGAGCATTATAATTGAATAGATCTCTCATATTATATAACCCAGAAAGGAAAGTACCTTTCTTTAACCCCCTTTTTTATTTTTCGTTAATACTAACCTTCACTTCGCTTGGGTCACTAGGCGGCACCGCTCTTGCCTCCACGTGGCGGGGCTGGTAACCTGGGAGAAAAAGATTATCTCCCGGGGCCAAAAAGAGCACGTCATGAGTAAATCAAACTCTGACTTATCTGGGCTGCCAGATGCACCCCAGTCAACAAAAAAGAAAGACAGTTCTATTGCAGGAACTTCAAAACGGCAGAAAACTGACTCTGACACCTATCCTATCCCAGCTTTCCTGATCATGCACTCAACTGGTGAAAATGCAATTGGCAAAATCTCGCCATTTAGGGTGCAGAAGGAATTAGAAAGCAGAGCTGGAACTCCTAAGTCTGTAAAAAGACTTAGGTCAGGAGATATTCTGATCGAGACCTCTAATAGTAAACACTCAGAGCGGCTCTTGAATATTAATCTCTTTGCTGGAATACCAGTTACTGTGACACCCCACAGATCACTGAACACCTCTAAAGGAGTGATTTCTGATTGGGATTTAATAGATGTATCCGAAGAGGAGATGCTTGAAGAACTTAAAGAAGAAGGCGTTATACAGGTCAAGAGAATTTCCACCAGAAAAGAAGGAGTTCTGACTCCTACACGTAATCTCATTTTGACCTTTAATACACCACATCGCCCAGCATCCATTAAGGCTGGATATCTCGTCTGTAATGTCAGACCTTATATTCCAAATCCCCTACGGTGTTTCCGATGCCAGAAGTACGGACATTCCCAGACAGCTTGCCGGGGAACTCCTGCTTGTGCAAAGTGCGGGTCAGTTGATCACAACTGCGAAGCCTGTACTGCACCCCAACCGATATGCCCAAACTGCAAAAAAGATCATCCCGCTTACGCTAGAACATGTGAACGCTGGAAAACTGAGAAACTTATTCAGATTTATAAAACCAATCATAACGTGTCCTATCAAGAAGCTAAGCGAAATATCTCACCACCAAACCTTGCAAATAGATCTACGTATGCTCATATCACCAAAAAATTCCAATCAACCGCATCGCAAACTGATCTAACAGTACCCCCAAAAGAGTCTTTCTCGAACTATGTAAAAACACTGTTCAATACAACTGAAACTCAGGCAGTCAATACGCCTATTTCTGTACCAATCGAAAATCACCACTCCCCGGATGAAGGGCACAAAGAAAAACAAATCGTAACTACTCACCAACAGGAAATGGATACTAAGGAAATACCCCCAGATGACCCGGTCCTACACATTTTTGTAGAAGAAGACATGGAAACAGAAAGGCCCTACTTTCGAAAGAAAGACAAAAACAAGAGTGAAAAACAGAGAACCTCAGCACCAAGAAAACGCTCGGAAAGTCTAACTAGAGATAAACAATGAACACAATAATTCAATGGAATTGTCGTGGTTTCCGTGCCAATATTAATGACCTATACGACCTTATCTCTAAATACACACCAATATGTCTCTGCCTCCAAGAGCCCCTCGACGTGGGCACCTGTACGTGGTGAGGGGACCTCCCAGTGACGCTGCTGGACTTCCAGACTAGCATCACTGGGATCCAACGCCCACAGCCTAGGTTCCGGGCTTACATCAATGGAATCCGGCGTGTTTGCCGTGCGCTGCGACCCGTGGAAATTCGGAAAGGGGGATCCTGGTGGTTGAGGGGCCCAGCTTCAATACACCACTTTGGCCCCTGCTTCGACAAGACGGGTGGTCCTGGAAGGCCCGGCTAGGATCAATCGGCTAGTAGGTTCGCCTGCGAGGGTCAACCGTGTCAAAGCCACGCCCCTACCCTCATGGTCCGAGGGACAGGATTCAGGCTGGCGGCGGTGCGGGTATAGTGTCTGGGTAGCCCTGGCGTCCCACTCCCGAGCGCATTTATTGCATGCCGGGTAGTGGGCGTCCCTTTGGGCTCCATGGTGGGTGGGGAGCCCGGGCACTGAACAACTTAAAAATTTCCATGAATCCTGATAAACTTACTTCTTCAGGGGCCCCAACCCGGTCCCTATCTGAAAACATAGACGGAGAGGCAGATATTATTGCAACAAAGAGGCAGCGAACCGAAACATCACCATCAGGGCCTGTCCCAAGATTTCTCATTATGCATTCCACCAATGAAAAACCGATTGGCAAAATGTCGCCCTTTTTTATTCAAAAAGGGTTAGACGGGTTAGCAGGTTCTCCCAAATCAGTTAAGAGGCTCCGTTCTGGAGACCTCTTAATTGAAACTAAAAATGACAGGCAATCGGAACATCTACTCCGAGTAACATCAATCGGAGGTATCCCTATAACAGTGACACCACACAGAACACTCAATTCATCGAGAGGTGTCATTTCGGAGTGGGACCTTCTCGACGTATACGAGGATGAAATCTGCTCCGAATTAAAACCACAGGGAGTCATTGCCGTCAAGAGAATCACTGCGCGAAGGGATGGAAAAATTGTTAAAACCAGGAGCGTTATCCTGACTTTTAACACTCCTAAACCTCCTGATGAGATTAAAGCTGGATATATCAACTGTTCAGTGCGTCCATACATTCCGAACCCTTTACGGTGCTTTAAGTGCCAGAAGTATGGACATTCTCAAATGGCCTGCCGTGGAGTCCTTGCATGCGCTCGATGCGGTGCAAAGGACCACGAAACAACAGCATGTTCAGCCGCAAAACCCACCTGTATTAACTGTGAAGGCGAACACCCGGCCTATTCACGAGCATGCCAGAGGTGGAAAGAAGAGAAAGAAATTCAACGGCTGAAGGCAGAGCTAAATATATCATACCAGGAGGCAAGGAAATCGGTCAAACCCCTGAATACCAACAGACCTACCTACGCCCAGAAGGTAGCAGGGAGATGTTCCGTCGGAACTCAGACGGACATGACCATTCCTCCAAAGGAGTCTTTCACTCCCATCGCGCGGTATCTATTAAGTTCTCAAAAACCCGCACAAAAGGACCAATCAGCTGCCACTCCTATATCGGTACCTCCTAACGCTCCACAAGTTCCAAAGGTAACTATTAAAGAAAAGAACAAAAAAGGGGAAGTACCACCTAGTACCCAAGAAAGGATGGATGTTGAGCAAAAGGAGGTACCCGAAGAGTCAGTCTTGGAACTCTTTGCGGAGGAGGAAATGGACACGGGACAGCGTCCATTCTTCCCCAAAAAAGACAAATCCAAGACAGATAAAAGTAAGCCCTCAGCACCTCGGAAGCCGCCTGATGGACCCACCAAGCCAAAATAATGGCTAAATTCCTACAATGGAATTGTCGTGGATTCCGGCGAAATATAGATGACATCAAGGCCCTCCTGCAAAAGCACGAGCCAGTTTGCTTTTGCTTGCAGGAGACATATCTCAAGGCAAATGACGATCCCACCATGCACAACATCACAGTTTTCCGAAAGGATAGAATTGCGGACGGCTCTGTACATGGGGGAGTGGCTATCCTTGTGGGTAACCATACCCCAGTGCAGCCCTTGCTAATTACAACCAGCATAGAGGCTGTTGCAATTCGCCTTTCAGTGGGATTCTTATTAACTGTATGCTCTATATATTTGCCACCTGGGACTGACATCTCCCAGGCAGACCTTGATGATCTTCTAACGCAGCTGCCTCCCCCTTTCTTACTTCTTGGGGATTTTAATGGACATAACACCCTGTGGGGTAGTGCTAACATCAATCGAAGGGGACGAGTCATAGAGCACATGCTCAATGATAATGACCTTTCCCTTCTAAATACTGGAACAAACACCTTTTCCCACATGCCTACCCGTACTTTTTCTGCCATTGATCTCTCTATCTGCTCCCCTTCTCTACTCCCTTCACTCACCTGGGAAGTGGAGGAGAGTCCGTACGGTAGTGATCACTTCCCCGTGATAACCTTGCTACACAGTGGGAGACCATGTCTTCCCTTCAGGCTACCACGGTGGAAGATTGATCAGGCTGACTGGACTGCCTTCCAACACCAGGCAAATTTTGATCTTAGTACAGTCAGTCAAGAGCCTATCAATGATGCAGTTAAGTACATCACAGAAAATATTGTCCAAGCAGCTGCTAATGCTGTCCCAAAAACATCAGCCCGGTTTCCACCATTTCCTAAACCTTGGTGGAATTCACAATGCACAACAGCAAAAAAGGCTCAAAACAAAGCGTGGGGGATATTTCGCCGATATCCTACCACAAACAACCTTATAGCCTTCAAACGTGCACGAGCCAAAGCACGCTACATTCGTCGTCAGAGTCAAAAGGAATCATGGATCCGTTTTACATCATCTATTAACCAGTCTACCAACTGTAAGGTAGTCTGGGATAAAATCCGGAAAATGAAGGGGAAATATACATCCCACCCTTCTTCAATCCTAGATTATAATGGATGCGCTATTGCAGATCCAACTGCAATAGCCAATGCTCTTGGGGAAACATTCTCTAACATCTCTTCAACATCTTCGTATTCCCCAGAGTTCCTGGTCCTGAAATACAAAACCGAAAAACAGGCACTTAACTTTAAATGTAAGAGCATCTATCCCTACAACGGGGATTTCACTATTCTGGAACTAAAAAGAGCCCTCGCTCTTTCCAAAGCAAGTGCCGTTGGACCCCCCTCGACGTGGGCACCTGTACGTGGTGAGGGGACCTCCCAGTGATGCTGCTGGTTTTCCAGATTAGCATCACTGGGATCCAACGCCCATACCTTGGTTCCAGGGTTACAACATTGGAATCCGGCGTGTGCAGCCGTGCGCCGCGACCCGTGGAAGCGGAAAGGGGGATCCTGGTGGTTGAGGGGCCCAGCCTTAATACACCACTTTGGCCCCTGCTTCGACGAGACGGGTGGTCCCGGACCGGCTCGACTGGGATCAATCGGCGGGTGGTATTATACTGCTAGGGTCAACTGCGTTCCAATAAGTCTCCCTCCCTATGGTCCTGGGACGGGATAAAGACTTATTGGTAACGTGGGTATGGTGTTCTAAGCGAACTCGGCGTCCCATTCGTGTACGCAGTACCTGCTAGTTCACGAGTGGGCGCCCCCTCGTAGGGCTCCGTGGTGGGTGAGGTACTTAGGCATCAGACATTTTTTCTTTACTCCTATGAGTAATTTAAATCCTTCTTCTGGGGCCCCAACAAGGCCCCTACCTAATCGAGATGATGACGCAGATAACACCTCTGCAAAACGAGCCAGAACTGAGGATAAACTACCACCATCAGTGACACCGCTTTTCCTCATTCTCCATTCCACCGGAGAGCAGTCCATTGGAAAGATGTCACCCTTCTTCATCCAGAAAGGATTAGAAGGGTTGGCTGGTTCACCCAAATCTGTTAAACGACTGCGTTCTGGCGACCTTTTGGTCGAAGCTACAAATATTAAACAGGCGGAAAAAATCCTGAACGCCACATCAATAGGGGGAATACCTATCATTGTAACCCCCCACAAAACTTTGAACTCTTCAAGAGGCGTCATTTCAGAGTGGGACCTTCTTCATGTTTCTGAAGAAGAGATCTGCTCTGAATTAAAAGACCAAGGAGTGACAGCTGTCAAAAGGATATCAATGAGAAAGGATGGGAATCTCGTCCCTACCCGAGTTCTCATCCTAACGTTTAACACCCCACGGCCTCCAAGTTCCATCAAGGCAGGCTATCTAAACTGCCCAGTGAGGATTTATATCCCAAACCCACTGCGGTGCTTTAGATGCCAAAAATACGGCCACTCACAAACATCTTGTCGTGGTAACCCTGCCTGTGCTCGATGTGGTGCGAAAGACCACGAGAGCAAGGAATGTTCAGCTTCTAAACCGATCTGTGTAAATTGTCAACAAGATCATCCTGCCTACTCCAGAGCATGCCAGCGGTGGAAGGATGAAAAAGAAATACAAAAACTGAAAACAGAGCTGAATATCTCCTACCCAGAGGCCAGAAAACGTATCCAACCAGTAAATAGCGGGAAACCTTCATACGCCCAGAAGGTTTCTGCTAAGTGCACTATCGGGACACAAACTGAGATGACTATTCCACCAAAAGAGTCATTCACCCCGATTGCACGCTATTTATTGAGTTCTCAAAAGCCCACCAAAAAAACACAGTCAGTTGCCACTCCTATATCCGTACCTCCTAGTGCTCCACCACTACCAAAACCAAGTGGTAAAGAGTCTGCAGTAAGAACAGAAACAATGGATGTAGAGAACAAGGAGGTACAGGATGAATCTGTCTTGGAACTCTTTGCGGAGGAAGAAATGGACACGGGACAGCGTCCATTCTTCCCCAAAAAAGATAAATCCAAGACTGACAAAAGTAAGCCCTCAGCACCTCGGAAGCCGCCTGATGGACCCACCAAGCCAAAGTAATGGCTAAATTCCTACAATGGAATTGTCGTGGATTCCGGCGAAATACTGATGACATCAAGGCCCTCCTGCAAAAGCACGAGCCAGTTTGCTTTTGCTTGCAGGAGACTTATCTAAAGGCAAATGATGATCCCACATTGCATAACATCACAATCTTTCGTAAGGATAGAATTGTGGATGGTCCTGCTCATGGAGGAGTGGCTATCCTTGTGGGTAATCAGACCCCAGTTCAGCCCTTGCTAATTACAACCAGCATTGAGGCTGTTGCAATTCGCCTGACAGTGGGATTTTTATTAACTGTGTGCTCTATTTATTTGCCACCTGGGACTGACATCTTCCAGGAAGACCTTGATGATCTTGTATCGCAGTTGCCTCCCCCTTTCTTACTTCTCGGGGATTTTAACGGACATAACACCCTGTGGGGTAGTGCTAACATCAATGGAAGGGGACGGGTCATAGAGCGTATGCTCAATGACAATGACCTTTCCTTTCTAAATACTGGAACAAACACCTTCTTCCACATGCCTACCCGTACCTTTTCTGCCATTGATCTCTCTATCTGCTCTCCTTCTCTACTCCCTTCACTCACTTGGGAAGTGGAGGAGAATCCATTTGGAAGTGATCACTTCCCTGTGATAACCTTGTTACACAGCGGGAGACCATGTCTTCCCTTCAGGTTACCACGGTGGAAGATTGATCAGGCTGACTGGACTGCCTTCCAACATCAGGCAAATTTTGAACTCAGTACGGTCAGTCAGGAGCCGATCAATGATGCAGTAACGTACATCACAGAAATTATCGTCCAAGCAGCTGCGAATACTGTTCCAAAAACATCTACCCGGTTTCCACCATTTCCCAAACCTTGGTGGAATTCCCAATGCACAGCAGCAAAAAAGGCTCAAAACAAAGCGTGGGGGATATTCCGCCGATATCCTACCACAAACAACCTTATAGCGTTTAAACGTGCACGAGCCAAAGCACGCTACATCCGCCGTCAGAGTCAAAGGGAATCGTGGATCCGTTTTACATCATCTATTACCCAGTCTACCAACTCTAAGGTAGTCTGGGATAAAATCCGGAAAATGAAGGGAAAACATACATCCCACCCTACTTCAATCCTAGATTATAATGGATGCGCTATTGCAGATCCAACTGCAATAGCCAACTCTCTTGGGGAAACATTCTCTAAAATCTGTGCAACATCTTATTCCCCAGAGTTCCTGGTCCTGAAACAAAAAATAGAAAAACAGGCACTTAATTTTAAGTGTAAGAGCGACTGTCCCTACAACAGGGAATTCACTATACATGAACTGAAAAGAGCCCTCACTCTTTCCAAAGCAAGTGCTGTTGGACCAGATGGCATCCATTATGATATGATTAAACATCTTTCACCAAAATCTATGGATTATCTGCTCTTTCTGTATAACAGAATCTTTACCGAAGGGCAGTTTCCGGATTCCTGGCGCAAGGCAACCGTTCTTGCCTTCGCTAAGCCAGGAAAGGATCCAAAAGTTACCACCAATTATCGTCCCATTGCTCTGACTAGCTGTTTGTGCAAAATCCTGGAGAGAATGGTGAATTCTCGTTTAATCTGGTATTTAGAAACCAATGACCTTCTCTCCAACATCCAGTGCGGCTTCCGAAGGAACCGGTCCACTTTGGACCATCTTATTAGACTGGAAACATCCATCCGGGATGCTTTCCTAAAACGTGAACACTTGGTGTCGGTGTTCTTTGACATGGAGAAAGCGTATGACACAACTTGGAGATTTGGCATTTTAAAAGATCTGCACAGCCTAGGCCTTAGAGGGCATCTCCCCGTGTTTATTCAAAACTTTTTAGCCAATCGATCTTTCCAAGTTCGTGTGGGATCCTCACTCTCTCGCTCCTTTAGCCAAGAGGAAGGAGTACCACAAGGATCAGTATTAAGTGTCACGCTTTTCGCCATCAAAATAAATTCCATCACAGAACAACTTCCTCCAACTGTAAACAGTGCCCTCTATGTTGATGACTTTAGCATTTTTTGCCAGTCGTGCAACATGAGGGTTATTGAAAGACAACTGCAGAAAGCCATTGACCGCCTCAACTCCTGGGCACTTGCAAATGGCTTCAGGTTCTCGCCGGAGAAGACCGTTTGCGTACATTTTTGTCGTAAGCGTAATCTTCATCCTGAACCTGAATTAATGCTCGGACAAAATGCTATTCCAGTAGCAGCGGACACAAAATTCTTGGGACTCGTATTTGATAAAAAGTTGACCTTTCTGCACCACATCCGTCAACTTCGCACAAAGTGCACACGCGGGCTTAATATTCTCCGCTCGCTCTCCTCTACATCTTGGGGAGCGGACCGATGCACGCTTCTTCGGCTTTACCGTGCACTTGTGCGATCCAAACATGATTATGGGTCCCAGGTATATTCTTCAGCCAGAGACAGTGCCCTTCGATGGCTGGATCCTGTCCATCACCAGGCTCTTCGCATCGCTACTGGAGCATATAGAACATCTCCTGTCCAGAGTTTATACGTCGAAGCAAACGAACCACCGTTATCGCTTCGACGTAAGCAGTTGTGTCTAAACTACGCTTTTAAACTGAAATCCCTGCCAGACCATCCTACGTGGCTATCCGTTTTTGAGCCACGATGGGAAAATTTGTACAATACCCGTAAGACTGCTAATCGTCCTTTTGGTATTCGTCTCCAAGAGCTACTCATAGAACTTGATATCAAGGTAGACAACGTTGCCCAAACACCGAAGCAACCCCTTCCACCCTGGCATGCTCGTATTCCAATATGTGACTTGTCCCTTAAAAATTGGGGAAAGTCGGACACTCCATCATCGGTCTACCTGCAGCTTTATTCAGCACACCGAGCTGAATATTCTGACTTCGCGCCAGTTTACACAGACGGTTCGAAGTCAGAATCATATGTGGGATCTGCTGCTGTCTTTAGGGACACCACTACATCGGAGCAGATTCCCTCTGAATGCAGTATATTTACTGCAGAGCTGCACGCTATTGAGTTAGCTTTGGATCACATCAGTAAATGCCAAAACCAACGGTTCATTTTATATTCTGATTCTCTTAGTGTGTTACAGGCTTTAATAACCGTGAGATTTAATTCTCATCCAGTTCTGTCTAGCATTCAGCAGAAGATTCACTTCCTCCGTGAACGTGAATATGATATCCGCTTTTGCTGGATTCCTAGCCACATTGGGATTAAGGGAAATGATTTGGCTGATACCGCAGCCAAATCAGCAATTCCCAGAAATAATCGCTGCCTGTCAGTCCCCTATACAGACTACAGGCAAAGAATACTCGAGAAAATACACTCCCAATGGCAGGACTCGTGGAATAGACAGACTGGAAATAAACTATATCGTATAAAGCCTGTAATTGAACCGTGGCAGTCTAGTCTGCGCAGGAATCGTAAGGAGGAAGTTGTTCTTGCCCGGACCCGCATAGGACACAGTCATTTAACTCATTCATTTTTGCTGAGGGCTGATGACCCTCCTATGTGTGAGTCTTGTGGCACAGTTTTATCAATTAGACACATTTTAATCGAATGTCCAGTTTTTAGCAGTATCCGTCTTACCGCTTTTAATGATCTGACTGAGCCATATACACTCAGTCAGATTTTATCCCACAATGACAATGTGTCTGCTATTTTTAGATTTTTAAAGTCAATAAATATTTTTACTCGTTTATAAAATTTACATTTTTCTTATACTTCTTGACATAGTGACCTAACCAATTAGGTCACTGAAAGTTTAAATTATTTTATAAATGACATGGTCTTGGCGCATTATAGCCTTAGTAGCTAATGCGCCAATAAAACCAAAACAAACCAAACCAAGCCGTTGGACCAGATGGCATCCATTATGAAATGATTAGACATCTTTCACCAAAATCTATGGATTGTCTGCTCCTTCTGTATAACAGAATCTTTACTGAAGGGCAGTTTCCGGACTCCTGGCGAAAGGCAATCATTCTTGCCTTTCCCAAGCCAGGAAAGGATCCAAAAGTCACCACCAACTATCGTCCTATTGCTCTGACTAGCTGTCTGTGCAAAATCCTGGAGAGAATGGTCAATTCTCGTTTAATATGGTATTTAGAATCAAATGACCTTCTCTCCAGCATCCAGTGCGGCTTCCGAAGGAACCGGTCCACTTTGGACCATCTTATTAGATTGGAAGCATCCATCCGGGATGCTTTCCTAAAACGGGAACACTTGGTGTCGGTGTTCTTTGACATGGAAAAAGCGTATGACACAACTTGGAGATTTGGCATTTTAAAAGACTTACATGGCCTAGGCCTTAGAGGGCATCTCCCTTTGTTTATTAAAAACTTTTTAGCCAATCGATCGTTCCAAGTTCGTGTGGGATCCTCACTCTCTCGCTCCTTTAGCCAAGAGGAGGGAGTACCACAAGGATCAGTATTAAGTGTCACGCTTTTTGCCATCAAAATAAATTCCATCACAGAACAACTTCCTCCAACTGTAAACAGTGCCCTCTATGTTGATGACTTTAGCATTTTTTGCCAGTCGTGCAACATGAGGGTTATTGAAAGACAACTGCAGAAATCCATTGATAGTCTGAATTCCTGGGCACTTGCTAATGGCTTCAGGTTCTCGCCGGAGAAGACCGTTTGCGTACACTTTTGTCGCAAGCGTAATCTTCATCCTGAACCTGAATTAAGGCTCGGACAAAATGCCATTCCAGTAGCAGCGAACATAAAATTCTTGGGACTCATATTCGATAAGAAATTGAACTTTTTGGATCATATCCGTCAACTCCGCACAAAGTGCACGCGTGGGCTTAATATTCTCCGCTCGCTCTCCTCTACATCTTGGGGAGCAGACAGATGCACCCTACTACGGCTGTATCGTGCACTTGTGCGATCCAAACTAGATTATGGGTCCCAAGTCTATACTTCAGCCAGAGACAGTGCCCTTCGATGGCTGGACCCTGTCCATCATCAGGCTCTACGTATCGCTACTGGAGCATTTCGAACATCTCCTGTCCAGAGCTTATACGTCGAAGCAAACGAACCACCGTTATCGCTTCGTCGTAGGCAGTTGTCTCTAAAGTACGCCTTAAAACTGAAATCCCTGCCAGACCATCCTACGTGGCCATTCGTTTTTGAGCCACGATGGGAAAATTTGTACAACACCCGTAAGACTGCCAATCGTCCTTTTGGTATTCGTCTCCAAGAGCTACTCAAAGAACTTAATATGAAGGTAGACAAGGTTGCCCAAACACCAAAGCAACCCTTTCCACCCTGGCATGCTCGTGTCCCGGCATGTGATTTGTCCCTTAGAAATTGGGGAAAGTCGGGCACTCCATCTTCGGTCTACCTGCAGCTTTATTCAGCACACCGAGCTGCATATCCCGACTTCGCGCCAGTCTACACAGACGGTTCGAAGTCGGAATTATATGTGGGATCTGCTGCTGTCTTTACAGACAGCACTACATCGGAGCAGATTCCCTCTGAATGCAGCATATTTACTGCAGAGCTGCATGCAATTGAGTTAGCCTTGGATCACATTAGTAAATGCCAATACCAACGGTTCATTTTATATTCTGATTCTCTCAGCGTGTTACAGGCTTTAATATCCTTGAGATATAATCCTCATCCAGTTCTGTCTAGCATTCAGCAGAAGATTCACGTCCTCCACGAACGCGAATATGACATCCGCTTCTGCTGGATTCCGAGCCACATTGGGATTAGGGGAAATGATTTGGCTGACGCCGCAGCCAAATCAGCAATTCCCAATAATAACCGCTGCCTGTTAGTCCCCTATACAGACTACAGGCAAATAGTACATCAAAAGTTACATTCCCAATGGCAGGATTCATGGAATAGACAGACTGCGAATAAATTACATCACATAAAGCCTGTAATTGAACCGTGGCAGTCTAGTCTACGCAGGAATCGTAAGGAGGAAGTTGTTCTTGCCCGGACCCGCATAGGACATAGTCATTTGACTCATTCATTTTTGCTGAGGGCTGATGACCCTCCTATGTGTGAGTCCTGTGGCACAATTTTAACAATTAGACACATTTTAGTTGAATGTCCAGATTTTAGCAATATCCGTTTTACCGCTTTTATTCATCTGACTGAGCCGTATACACTCAGTCAGATTTTATCTGACAATGACAATGTGTCTGCTGTTTTTTGCTTTTTAAAAACAATAAATATTTTTACTCTTATATAAAATTTTTACTTTGTGCTTTTATATATTTGTTATACCTTTTTGACATAGTGACCTAACTAATTAGGTCACTGAAAATTTAAAAAAAAAAAAAAATTTTTTATAAATGACCTGGTCTTGGCGCATTATAGCCTTAGTCGCTAATGCGCCAATAAAACCCAAACCCAAACCCAAGCCTCCAAGAGACATATTTCAAACCTCAAGACACACCAAAACTGTCTTATTACAATATCTTTAGAAAAGATAGAACTGATCAAAATACTGCACATGGTGGAGTAGCTGTTATAACAAACCCATTTGTTCCTGTCAAACAGGTCTTACTAAACTCTCCTCTCGAGGCAATAGCGGTCCGTGTAGCTGCTGACATCCATATTACAATCTGCTCCTTATATATTCCACCAAGCTATCCCATCCAACAAAATGATCTAAACAACCTCATAGCTCAACTCCCCACACCTTTCCTCATTCTGGGAGACTTAAATGGTCATCACACACTATGGGGTAACAACAATATTGACCAAAGAGGAAAACTAATTGAAAAATATTTAGATGATAACAACCTTCTCCTTCTAAATGACGGCTCACCTACTTACGTTCACCTTCCTTCTGGAACAAATACTGCAATAGACCTGTCTATCTGTTCTGCAACTTTGTATCCTACTCTAAAGTGGACGGCAAACAATGATCCACTGCATAGTGATCACTTTCCCATTACAATTGAATTAGTAAATAAACCCTCTTATCAACTTACTAGAATTCCTCGGTGGCTAATTGATAAAGCAGACTGGGTGATATATAAAAAATTAGCTAAAGTGGACCCTGAAATTATACAAAAATCCCCAACCAAGGAAGCGGTTGAGTATGTCACAAAAACTATACTACACGCAGCAGGACAAGCTATACCAAAATCCTCCTCAAAATTACCTGTACACCCAAAAATATGGTGGAATGACGAATGCCGTGCAGCAAAAAGAGATCAAAATAAAGCTTGGAATACTTTTAGGCGCTATCCAACCACAGCTAATCTCATTCAGTTTAAACGCGTTAGAGCAAGAGCCAGGTATGTTAGACGCAGTAATAAAAAGGCCGCTTGGATTCGCTTCACTTCAACCATCAATCAAGCAACTCCCACACACAAAATTTGGAAAACAATCAGGAAAATGAGTGGTAAATATCAAACGACACCTCAGCCTATCATGGAATGGAGAGGGCAGAACATTTCTGACCCCGCCCAAATTGCCAATATACTAGGAGAAACTTTTGCCAAAACATCAGCAACAGAAAGTTACATACCAGCCTTCAGAAGATTCAAAGCAAATTCAGAAAAACAAAAGTTAAACTTTTCTTCAAAAGCAGAAGAACAATATAATTTACCATTCACTATCCACGAACTACATAGAGCCTTGTCAACATCTAGGCGTAGCGCTGTAGGACCAGATAATATCCATTATTCAATGATACAGGAACTAAGTGCTGAATCACTGCAGTCACTTCTTGATCTGTTCAATAGGCTCTACCGGGAAGACACATTCCCTGAGCAATGGCACCACGCTACAGTCCTTGCATTCCTTAAACCTGGAAAAGACCCGACAAACCCTACTAGCTATAGACCCATTGCTTTGACCAGTTGCCTTTGCAAAATTCTGGAAAAGATGGTGAACCGTCGACTGATATGGTACCTGGAAAATTTCAATCTCTTAAATTCTGCACAATTCGGCATTCGACAGAACAGATCAACACTAGATATACTAGTAAAACTAGAGAATTCCATTCGGAATGCATTCCTTAGATCGGAACACCATGTAATGGTTTGCTTTGACATCAGCAAGGCCTATGATTCCACGTGGAAGTATGGAATACTCCGTGAGCTACATCGCCATGGACTTCGGGGCCATCTCCCGATTTTCATACGCAACTTCCTAGACAAGAGAACTTTCCAGGTTCGATTTAAAACTTCGCTGTCCAAACTATTTTTTCAGGAAGAAGGAGTTCCCCAGGGCTCTGTACTCAGCGCTACACTCTTTATAATTGTGATAAACACCATTGCTGAACAACTTCCGAACACTATTGATAAGGCACTGTTCGTAGATGACCTTAGTATTTCTTGCCATGCGAAAAACATGAATACGATCGAGAGACAATTACAAGGGGCAATAAATAAGATCAGTACATGGGCACAAACCAATGGTTTTCAGCTTTGTTCTCAAAAAACGTTGTGTATCCATTTTTGCCGACAACGTAAATTGCACCTACACCCGGAACTACAACTGATCGGAAAACCAATAGCAGTTCAACCCAGCATACGATTCTTAGGAATCACCTTAGATCATAAACTTACCTTCCTGGAACATATTAAAAGACTAAGAACATCCTGCCAACAAAAATTAAATATCATCCGGGTTCTCTCAGCAACAAAGTGGGGAGCTGATCGCCTTACCTTATTACGGCTATACAGATCTTTAATAAGATCAAAACTTGATTACGGGGCCCCAGTATATAGCTCAGCAAGGCCTAGTGTCCTTCGCTGGCTTGATCCTCTCCATCATAGTGCAATACGCATTGCTCTAGGAGCATATCGTACGTCACCAACACATAGTCTATATGCCGAAGCTCACGAACCCCCTCTCTCTATCAGAAGGCAACAACTTATATTACGCTATGCATATAAAATTAGATCTATGCCCGAACACCCAAATTGGGAATTACTTTTCACTCCCCAACACAGCAGGTTATACCATAACCGCCTTACTGCTAACAGACCGTTAGGTATAAGAATAAGACATCTTCTAGAAGAACTTAATCTGAGTTTTGATAATATCACAAGTACCCCTCCACTACTCCTTCCACCGTGGAGAATTACTCCACCTTTATGTGATAAATACCTTCATAAATGGGATAAATCTGCACTAAATAAAGAAAATTTTTTGCAATTGTACCATGCAGTGGTGGAGCAGTTTCCAAACTTCATTGTAGTTCATACAGATGGGTCAAAGAATGACACCCACGTTGGAATCGCCGCAGTTTTCCCGAACATAACATTAGCCTACAAACTGCCACATGAGTTCAGTATCTTTTCTGCTGAACTAATGGCAATTCAGGTTGCACTGAAGCATATCGAGTCCTCCAATATTGAAAGCAGCATAATATTCTCTGATTCTCTAAGTGCACTTCAAGCCCTGGAAAACACCATGAACATCACCCACCCTGTCGTTAAAGAAATAACAAACTCTTTATATACCTTATCTGAACTTGGAAAAACCATACACTTCTGTTGGGTCCCAGGACATATGGGAATTCCAGAAAATGAATTAGCGGACAGTGCCGCAAAAACGGCCGACTTACCACCTGATGTACAGTGGAGAGTTCCACATCACGATTATAGACAAATAATACAGGAAAAATGCATGTACCAGTGGCAATCAACATGGCAAAATCAACTTGAAAATAAGCTTCGAAGTATCAAGCCAAAACTTGAGCAATGGCCTTCAAGCCTCAGTGCAATTCGACAACAGGAGGTAATACTAGCTCGTCTCCGAATAGGTCACACTAATATTACTCATGGTTATCTTTTAAGAGGGGAGAATCACCCCCAGTGTGATCACTGTAAAACAGTACTTTCAGTGAAACATATCCTTGTGGAATGCGCAAAATTTGCAATAGAACGCCAGAATATCTTCACTCCAGCCACAACTGAAGACCCACTAACACTTGTTTCACTTTTGGGCAATAAAACAAATGTCTCAAAGATTTTTACTTTTCTCAAAGCGATCAATGTATACCACCTCCTTTAGCTAGTCAAAAATCAGTCTCCTGACCCTCGATCTATAACGAAATAGCAGAAATACTAACCTATGTATGGCGCACTATGGCCATAGATGCCCATGCGCCAAAAAAATCCCCAACCAAACAAACAAACAAACAATCAAATAAAGCCTGTATTACAAACTTGGCAGTCTGGTCTGCGCAGGAATCGGAGTGAGGAAGTTGTTCTTGCTCGACTCCGCATAGGTCACAGTCATCTGACACATTCTTTTCTGCTGAGGGCGGATGACCCTCCTATGTGCGAGTCTTGCGACACCGTTTTAACTGTACAGCATATTTTAATAGATTGCGTTCTTTTTACCCATGTTCGCAATATACATTTTACCGCTTTTACTCATCCGACTGAGCCTTATACACTCAGTCGGATTTTATCAGACAACGACCACGTGTCGGCAGTTTTTAAATTTTTAAAAGCGATTAATATATACCCACATATATAAATAACAATTTGACGAGGTAACCTTTTTAAAGGTTACCAGAATTTATCTTTAATGTTATTTTAATCGTTTCTTGGCGCAGTATAACCTTAGTTGTTTTTGCGCCAATAAACTCAAAATCAAATTCAAATTCAAATTCAACTTTGTCCGGAAAAAACATTTTGCATCCATTTTTGCCGCCAACGAAAACTCCATCCCAATCCAGAGCTAGAACAGAATCGCCAACCAATAGCAGTTCAACCGAGCATACGGTTCTTAGGAATCACTTTAGACCAGAAACTCACCTTTGTTGAGCATATCAAAAGACTAAGAAACTCATGTCAACAAAAACTAAATATCATCCGGGTTCTCTCTGCAACTAATTGGGGAGCTGATCGCCTTACTTTATTACGGCTATATAGAGCATTAATAAGATCAAAACTTGACTACGGGGCACAAGTCTATAGTTCAGCAAGACCTAGTGCCCTTCGCTGGCTTGACCCTATCCATCATAGTGGCATACGGATTGCATTAGGAGCATATCGCACGTCTCCAATACATAGCTTATATGCTGAAGCACACGAACCTCCTCTTTCGATCAGGCGACAACAACTGATACTACGTTACGCCTATAAAATTAGATCTATGCCAGAACACCCAAATTGGCAGATACTTTTTTCATCACAGCACACCAGGTTATACCAAAACCGCCCTAATGTTAATCGTCCTTTGGGCATGAGAATAAAACACCTCTTAGAAGAACTAAATCTAACCTTAGACAATGTAGCGCATAGCCTCCCATCCTCTCTTGCTCCTTGGAATATCATTCCGCCCTCATGTGACTTACATCTACATGAATGGAATAAATCTACATTGCATAGAGAAAACTTCTTGCAGCTATACCATGCAGTAAGTGAACCAGTTTCCTAGCTTTTCCATAGTACATACTGATGGATCAAAGAATGATGTCCACGTTGGAATCGCCGCAGTTTTCCCAAACATCACATTAGCTTATCAGTTATCACGTGAGTTCAGTATATTTTCCGCAGAACTAATAGCAATTCAGGTTGCACTGAATCATATCGAGTCTTCCGATATTAACAACAGCATTATTTTCACAGATTCCTTAAGTGCCCTTCAAGCACTAAAAAACACAATGAACATGACCCACCCAGTCGTGGAAAGAATAGTCAACTCTCTGCATACCTTATCAGTACTTGGGAAAAACATACACTTCTGCTGGGTCCCAGGACATATGGCAATTCCTGGAAATGAACTAGCGGACAATGCTGCCAAATTAGCTCACCTTTCATCTGAGAACAAGTGGAAAGTGCCTCATCAAGACTATCGACCAATAATCCATGAAAAATGCACGCGCCAATGGCAGTTATTATGGGAAAATCAGCCAAACAATAAACTTCGAAGTATCAAGCCAAACCTTGAGCGATGGCCTTCCAGCCTCAGTTCAATCCGACACCAGGAGGTAATATTGGCTCGTCTGCGAATAGGACATACAAATGTAACTCATGGTTATCTTTTAAGAGGAGAGATACCCCCTCAATGTCATCACTGTAATACAATGCTCACAGTGAAACACATTCTGGTCGAATGCACAAAATATACAAGAGAACGCCAGATGCTTTGCACTTCAGCCACAACAAAAGATCCTACACTTACCTCAATTTTAAACAATGAAACAAATGTCTCAAGCATTTATAATTTTCTCAAGATAATTAAAGTATATCACCTCCTTTAGTTAGAAAAACTTTTTGGTCCCTTCTTTCCATTTTCTCTATTTGAAAAGAAATTACATGCATAGTTACCATATGCATGGCGCACTATGGCCATAGTTGCCGATGCGCCCAATAAATTCCGAAACAAACAAACAAACAAACAAGAGGTATAGTCACTTGTGCTTCTTGTGGTTCAAAAGAACACACACATACGGACTGTAATAATGAAACCCAAAACTGTCCTAACTGCCAGGGAAATCATTCTGCCTTCTCTAAGGACTGTATCCAATGGAAAAGAGAGAAGAACATTCAGAGATATAAAATAGAGAACAAAGTGTCATATCAAGAGGCAAAGAAACACTTTGCAATTCCTACTAAATCATCTACATACGCCTCAGTTACTCAACAGCTACGCACAATATCAACTCAGACTGACTGCTCCGTCCCTCCAAATATCTCTATATCTGGTTGGGCGAAATCAATACTTACTTCATTAAAAGAACAATCTCCATCCAAATATGCAACCCAAGAAGTAAATACTCCGGTAACAATACCTCCAGATAAGAATCCTAATCAGCAACCGAAAGTACAAACTAAGAGCTCTGAAAGAACTGATACGCACACATTCAGATCTGATACCATGGACACTGATGAAAAAGCGGATGAAGATGACACATTTCTTGAAATTCATCCAGAAGGTGACATTGACACAAGCAGACCAGTCTTCTCAAAGAAGGATAAAGGAAAAATTGACAGGCGTAAGCAAACTACCTCACGGAAGTTAGCAGACACTAGCTAAAACCAAACAATGGATACAATTATTCAATGGAATTGTCGTGGGCTCCGTGCTAATTTTGACGATTTTTACGATCTCCTATCTGAATACAAGCCTGTTGCCGTATGCATTCAAGAAACAAATCTCACAAATGCAATATCTATGAAAATTAAGAATTACAATATGTATAGAAAAGATAGAAACTCATCTAATTTAGCTCATGGAGGAGTAGCACTCATAGTGAACTCTTCGGTGCCCTCTAGACCTATCCCCCTGCAAACATCTTTAGAGGCTATTGCTGTCCGTGTCACTTTCGGAATCACAATAACATTAGTTTCATTGTATCTATCACCAAATCATACATGCACCTTTGCTGATTTAGATAATTTAGTAATGCAAATACCTGCCCCCTTTTGTATTATGGGTGACTGGAATGGCCATCACCCGCGATGGGGTTCTCAACATCTTGACTCCAGAGGACAGATAATTGAAAAAATTTTAGACAAACATAACCTGACAATTTTAAACACTGGTGCTCACACATATGTGCATTTACCATCTGGCTCAACCTCCGCTATTGATCTTTCTATATGCTCTCCAGTGATATTTCCTCTCATAGACTGGACCGTTACTAATAACCCTCGCGGTAGCGATCACTTTCCTATCATCTGTACTTTCTGTATAAGTTCTACTCCTCAGAGTAACATTAGGACAACCTGGAAATTTGCTAAGGCGAACTGGATTAAATACCAAGAAATAGCTCACTTAGATGCTATCTTCATAGCAACCCACACAATTGACTCTGCAGTAAGCTACATTACAGATACAATAATGAAAGCATCCGAGACTGCTCTACCAAAATCATCATCCAAAATCCGGCTTCATCCAAAAATGTGGTGGAACGAAGCATGCAACAGCGCTAAAAAAAGAAAGGAACAAATATTGGAATATTTTTCGAAAACATCCAACCACAGCTAACCTCCTACAGTTTAAGAGAGTCAGAGCTCGTCATATAAGACGGGAGAGTAAAAAAGAAGCATGGGCGCATTATGCCTCCACCATAAACAGATCCACGGATACTTCCACAATATGGAAAAAAAAAAATCAAAAGAATTAATGGTAAATACTCGCAGACAACTTCTCCTATTCTATAGGACACACCCATCTGACTCACCTCCATCTACTAATGGGCGATGATCCTCCTCAGTGTCCACACTGCTTAGAACATCTAACAGTCAAACACATTCTGATTGACTGTCCGCAGTATCAACAACATCGAGATGCAATACTTCAAAATATGGATAATCATTCAGAAACATTGACATTACATCATATCATTGGAGAGGATGCAAATGTTAACAAACGTTTCTGCTTTTTAAAACAAATCGGAGTGTATCATCTTTTATAAATAGGCTACAGAACTGAAACTAATTTAAACTGGATTATTTTTTAATATTCCTAAGAACAGGCGCACTATAGCCATAGCAGCTAATGCGCCAATAAACACCCATACCACACACACACACACACTTCTCCTATTCTACTTGTAAAAGGGAAAGAAATCTCTGAACCTACAGAAATTGCCAATGCCTTAGGTACTACGTTTGAAACGCTTTCAGCTGTTGCCACATATGAACCTGCATTTCAATCGCTAAAATCCCAGACAGAAAAATACAAACTAAATTTTAATACTGCCATCCTTCATTCTTATAATCTGCCTCTGACCATGAATGAATTGCGTAATGCACTTGCACGAGTGAAAAACAGTGCTCCAGGTCCCGACGGAATTTATTACACCATGATCTGTCATCTAAGTGAGGAATCATTAACTGTACTCTTACAACTGTATAACAGAATTTTCTTAGAGGAGTATTATCCTGCTAGCTGGTGCCATTCTTATGTACTAGCTTTCCCGAAACCGGGAAAAGACCACACAGATCCCAAAAATTACCGTCCTATCTCTCTAACCAGTTGTCTGGGAAAAACATTGGAAAAAATAATTAACGCCAGACTGACATGGTTATTAGAGACTCAAAACATTTTAAGCCCAAGTCAGTATGGTTTCCGGAGAAAAGGATGTACGCTTGATCTCATTATCAAGGCCGAAACAAATATCCGGAATGCATTCTTGAGAAATGAACACCTAGTTATGGTATGTGTTGACATCGAAAAGGCCTTCGATACAACTTGGCGATATGGGATTCTTCAGGACTTGCATAAATTTGGACTTCGGGGTCATCTCCCAAAATTTATTAAGAACTTTCTAGGCAATAGATCCTTTCAAGTCCGTTTCCACTCTTCATTATCTCGAGCATATGTACAAGAAGAGGGAGTTCCCCAAGGATCAGTGTTGAGCACCACACTCTTTGCAATTAGGATTGATTCTATTACCAAGTGCATACCTAACACAGTTGACGCATACTTGTACGCTGACGATCTTGCCATGTCATGTCATTCTCAAAATATGAGACTTATTGAAAGACAACTACAAAGCACCATTAACAAAATAGTCTCTTGGGCCAAAAATAATGGATATCGGCTTTCTAAACCAAAAACGACTGCTGTACACTTCTGTCACAAACGTTCTTTACATCCGGATCCAGACCTTCCCCCTCAACGTGGGCACCTGTACGTGGTGAGGGGACCTCCCAGTGATGCTGCTGGTTTTCCAGATTAGCATCACTGGGATCCAACGCCCATACCTTGGTTCCAGGGTTACAACATTGGAAGGCCCCGGGTGCCAAGCGAATTCGAGGTCAAGCGTTCAAAGTGCGAATATATAGCGATCTTTCCAAGTGATAAAAGTTTATATTAAGTTATATCGTTTTTTACTGGAAGTTCATTTATAATTCAGTTCTATACTTGAAAAATCACAAGTAAGAACAAGGAAGGAAACTCACCTTTCTTTTTAATTACATATATTTACTCTATTTTACTAACCAACTAACTTATCTAACCGCTTGGCCTCCTTGCGGCACTGCTCCTGCCTCCCCGTGGCGGGGCCGGAAACTTGGGAGGGAAAGTCAACCTCCCAGGGCAAAAAGGAGCCTAACATGGACTACGACAATTACCCAGAGCTTGAGCAGCCTAGGCGCTCATCCAGTACCATCAACAATACTGATCATGAAATTTCTCACGATGTAACAAAGTCTAAACGACTGCGTACAGACACAGACCAACAGGAATGCCCATCATTCCTTATCTTACATAGTCTGTCGGACAAATCTATGAGCACTCTCTCACCATTTCTTATACAAAAATATTTGGAAAATGTGGCGGGCTCTCCCAAAATGGTGAGAAGACTAAGATCTGGAGACCTCTTGGTAGAAACAGTGAGTCGTGCACATTCTGAGAGACTGTTGAAACTAACAGTATTTGGCGGGCTACCCATTCAAGTTACCCCTCATGCAACACTAAATACTTCCAAGGGAGTAATTGCTGAGTGGGATCTGATAAATGTAACAGAAGATGAACTGGCCCAAGAACTCAAACATCAGAAAGTAATACAAGCCAAGCGCATCATGATCAGGAAAGATGGAGAACTTGTTCCCACCCGCAACATCATCCTGACATTCGGAACACCTATCTTGCCATCCAGTGTCAAAGCCGGCTATCTCAACTGCCGAGTACGACCCTTTATCCCGAATCCTATAAGATGCTACAAGTGTCAAAAATTTGGTCACGCACAAATGGCTTGTCGAGGAGATCCAGCCTGCCCAAACTGTGGGTCGAAAGAACATTCGCACACAGACTGTGACGCCAAAACACCGCACTGTCTGAATTGCAAAGGCGTGCATCCAGCCTACTCCAAGTCATGCGATCTATGGAAAACTGAAAAAAAAATCCAAAAGTACAGGGTAGAACGAAAAGTCACATACCAAGAGGCAAGAAAGCAAATTATGCTTAACGCACCTAAGAACACCTATGCAGCAGCAATGCAAAAACACCAAACAACAGCAACACAAACTGAAGTATCAGTTCCCCCAACAATGTCGATTGCAGATTGGGCCCGATCTATACTGTCACCATCAATGAAACAGACTCCAAAAGAGCAAAAGGTAGTAGATAGAGCCAACAACACCCCTGTCACAGTCCCACCAGCAACTCCACATAGACCACCAGATATTTCAAAGTCAAAAACCGACTCAGTTACAAATAGGAAGACAAACAATATCACTTCAGAAAATATGGACACTGATAACAATACTGACCCAAATGAACCTATCCTAGATCTTCATGCAGAAGATGTCTTGGATACCGGACGCCCAACCTTTCCAAGAAAAGAGAAAATGAAACTCGATCGCCACAAACAGCCTGGAAATAAAAAAGACTCAGAATCTTCCTCAAGTAACAAAACCAAATAATGCACCAAATCATACAGTGGAACTGTAGAGGAATTCGCAGTAACATTGATGATATCCACGAGTTAATTGATCGTTATCATCCCGTAGGCATCTGCCTACAGGAGACAAATTTAACACGTCATGTGTCACTCTCAGTTAAAAATTATGCACTCTTTAGAAAAGACAGAACTGCTACAAATAATGCTCACGGAGGGGTAGCCATACTCATAGACTCCAGAGTACCTTGCAGATTAATTCCTTTACAAACCACCTCCATCTACTCACAGGCGATGATCCTCCTCTTTGTTCACAGTGCTCTGAGCATCTAACAGTCAAACATATTTTGATTGACTGTCCACATTTTCAACAACATCGAACTTCAATATTTCAATCTCTGGCTAATTTCCGTGAACGAATAACATTAAATGATATCATTGGTGAAAATGCCAATATTAATGAACTTTTCTGTTATTTAAAACAAATAGGAATGTATAAGCGACTGTGATCAGTTTCTGGAATGAAATGAGATTGAACCGTCTTCACATTAATTATTTATTTTATCTTTTCAACATACCTATGAATAGGCGCAATATAGCCACAGCAGCTTGTGCGCCTTTAAACACCCATACCACACATACCCTGGCCCCGAGTGCCAAGCGATATTAGTGACCACAGCGCCTTTCCAGAGTGATTATCTAGTACGCTTAATTGTAAATACGTTTCTCCTGAGTTTCGAAAGTCCGATAACTCCTGAAGATTATAATTAAATAGATATATTCAAATACTATAACCTAGAAAGGAAAGCCACCTTTCTTTAATCCCTCTTTTTATTTTTAGTTATTACTAACCCTTTTCTTCGCTTGGGTCACTAGGCGGCACCGCTCTTGCCTCCACGTGGCGGGGCTGGTAACCTGGGAGAAAAAGACAATCTCCCGGGGCCAAAAAGAGCATACCATGAGTAAATCAAACTCAGACTTATCTGGGCTGCCAGACGCAACCCAGATATCAAAAAAGAAAGACAGTTCCACAGCAGGAACGGCAAAGCGCCAAAAAACTGAGCCAGAGACATATCCAATTCCAACCTATCTAATCATCCATTCAACTGGTGAGAATGCAGTTGGCAAACTCTCTCCCTTTAGAATTCAAAAGGAATTGGAAAGTAAAGCAGGATCTCCGAAATCCGTAAAAAGACTCAGATCAGGAGATATTCTCATTGAGACATCTAATACCAAACATTCTGAGCGACTTCTGAAAACAAATTACTTTGCAGGTCTCCCAGTAACTGTAACACCCCACAGATCACTAAACACCTCTAAAGGAGTGATCTCAAACTGGGACTTACTAGATGTAACTGAAGAAGAAATGCTAGAAGAACTGAAAGAACAAGGAGTTATTCATGTCAAGAGAATCTCCACGAGAAAAGATGGTAATCTGATCCCTACCCGCAATCTGATCTTGACCTTTAACACACCGAATCGTCCATCATCCATTAAGGCAGGATATCTGGTATGTAATGTGAGACCATACGTCCCAAACCCGCTACGGTGTTTCCGATGCCAGAAGTATGGACATTCCCAAACAGCTTGCCGGGGAACCCCTACTTGCGCAAAGTGTGGTTCAATCGAACACGATTGCGAAAACTGTAATGCTCCTCAATCAGTATGTCCAAATTGCAAAAAGGATCATCCCGCTTATGCCAGAATATGCGAGCGCTGGAAAAGTGAGAAACTTATCCAAAAATATAAAACTGAGCATAATGTTTCTTACCAAGAAGCAAAAAGAATCATCTCACCACCAATTCATTCAGACAGACCTACGTATGCCCAAGCCACCAAAAAATTCCAATCAACCGGATCGCAAACTGAAATAACAGTATCTCCAAAGCAGTCTTTCTCAAATTACGTAAAATCTTTGTACAGTGCAACTCAAACCCAAGCAGTCAATACACCAATTACCATACCACAAGAAAACATACACACTCCGGACGAAGGATTTAAAGAAAAACATATCCTAACTTCTAGTCACCAACAACAAATGGACACTAAAGAAAAATCAGCAGATGACCCTGTTCTTCAAATCTTTGTTGAAGAAGATATGGACACCGAAAGGCCTTCCTTCCCAAAAAAAGATAAAAACAAAAGTGAAAAACAGAAAACATCAACAACCCGAAAACGCTCAGAAAGTCTAATAAGAGATAAACAATGAACAGAATAATACAATGGAACTGTCGTGGATTCCGCGCCAATATCGATGACCTATACGATCTTTCCTGTAAATACTCACCAATATGTATCTGCCTTCAAGAAACTTATTTAAAACCCCAAAATACACCAAAACTGTCTCATTATAACATTATTAGAAAAGACAGAACCAATCAGAATATCGCACATGGTGGCGTAGCTATTTTAACAAACCCACATATTCCTAACAAACAGGTCTCACTGAACACTCCCCTCGAGGCAATAGCAGTCCGTATAGCTGCTGACATCCATATGACAATCTGCTCCTTATACATTCCACCAAGCTATACCTTCCAGCAAAATGATCTCAACAATCTTATAGCTCAACTCCCAACACCTTTCCTCATTCTGGGAGACTTAAATGGTCATCACACTCTTTGGGGTAACAACAGCATCGACCAAAGAGGAAAACTAATTGAACAGTGTCTTGACAATAACAACCTCCTTCTTCTAAATGACGGTTCACCTACATACGTTCACCTTCCTTCAGGAACAAGCACTGCAATAGATTTGTCTATCTGTTCTGCAACCTTATATCCTATTCTAAAGTGGACGGTAAACAACGATCCGCTACATAGCGATCATTTCCCCATAATAATTGAATTACTTAATAAGCCCCCTCATCATCCTATTAAAATTCCGCACTGGCTTACTGATAAAGCAGATTGGCAGTCCTATAAAAAATTAACCAAGCTTGATCCCGAAATAATCCAAAATTCCACAACTGACGAAGCAGTTGGCTATGTCACCAAAATGATATTACATGCAGCAGAACAAACCGTACCGAAATAATCATCAAAATTACCGATTCATCCAAAAACCTGGCCCCTCAACGTGGGCACCTGTACGTGGTGAGGGGACCTCCCAGTGATGCTGCTGGTTTACCAGATTAGCATCACTGGGATCCAACGCCCATACCTTGGTTCCAGGGTTACACCATTGGAATCCGGCGTGTGCAGCCGTGCGCCGCGACCCGTGGAAGCGGAAAGGGGGATCCTGGTGGTTGAGGGGCCCAGCCTTAATACACCACTTTGGCCCCTGCTTCGACGAGACGGGTGGTCCCGGACCGGCTCGACTGGGATCAATCGGCGGGTGGTATTATACTGCTAGGGTCAACTGCGTTCCAATAAGTCTCCCTCCCTATGGTCCTGGGACGGGATAAAGACTTATTGGTAACGTGGGTATGGTGTTCTAAGCGAACTCGGCGTCCCACTCGTGTACGCAGTACGTGCTAGTTCACGAGTGGGCGCCCCCTCGTAGGGCTCCGTGGTGGGTGAGGTACTTAGGCATCAGACATTTTCTTTTTACTCCTATGAGTAATTTAAATCCCAATTCTTCTGGGGCCCCAACAAGGCCCCTACCTAATCGAGATCATGACGCAGATAACACCTCTGCAAAAAGAGCCAGAACTGAGGAAACACCACCACCATCAGTGACACCGCTTTTCCTCATTCTCCATTCAACCGGAGAGCAGTCCATTGGAAAGATGTCACCCTTCTTCATCCAGAAAGGATTAGAAGGGTTGGCAGGTTCACCAAAATCTGTAAAAAGACTGCGTTCTGGCGACCTTTTGGTCGAAGCTTCTACCACCAAGCAAGCGGAAAAAATCATAAAGGCTACATCCATAGGGGGAATACCTATCATCGTAACCCCTCACAAAACTCTAAATTCTTCACGTGGCGTCATATCAGAGTGGGACCTTCTTCATGTTTCTGAAGAAGAGATCTGCTCTGAATTAAAAGACCAAGGAGTGACAGCTGTCAAAAGAATATCGATGAGAAAGGATGGGAATCTCGTCCCTACCCGAGTTCTCATCCTAACGTTTAATACCCCACGGCCTCCAAGTTCCATAAAGGCAGGCTATCTAAACTGCCCAGTGAGGATTTATATCCCAAACCCACTGCGGTGCTTTAGATGCCAAAAATACGGCCACTCACAAACATCTTGTCGTGGTAATCCTGCCTGTGCTCGATGTGGTGTTAAAGACCACGAGAGCAAGGAATGCTCAGCTCCAAAACCTATCTGTGTCAATTGCCAAGAAGAGCATCCCGCCTACTCTAGAGCATGTCAGCGGTGGAAGGATGAAAAAGAGATCCAAAAGTTAAAAACAGAGCTGAATATCTCCTACCCAGAGGCCAGAAAACGTATCCAACCAGTAAATAGCGGGAAACCTTCATACGCCCAGAAGGTTTCTGCTAAGTGCACTATCGGGACACAAACTGAGATGACTATACCACCAAAAGAGTCATTCACCCCGATTGCACGCTATTTATTGAGTTCTCAAAAGCCCACCAAAAAAACACAGTCAGTAGCCACTCCTATATCCGTACCTCCTAGCGCTCCACCACTACCAAAACCAAGTGGTAAAGAGCCTGCAGTAACAACAGAAACAATGGATGTAGAGAACAAGGAGGTACAGGATGAATCTGTCTTGGAACTCTTTGCGGAGGAAGAAATGGACACGGGACAGCGTCCATTCTTCCCCAAAAAAGATAAATCCAAGACTGACAAAAGTAAGCCCACAGCACCTCGGAAGCCGCCTGATGGACCCACCAAGCCAAAGTAATGGCTAAATTCCTACAATGGAATTGTCGTGGATTCCGGCGAAATACTGATGACATCAAGGCCCTCCTGCAAAAGCACGAGCCAGTTTGCTTTTGCTTGCAGGAGACTTATCTAAAGGCAAATGATGATCCCACCCTGCATAACATCACAATCTTTCGTAAGGATAGAATTGCGGATGGTCCTGCTCATGGAGGAGTGGCTATCCTTGTGGGTAATCAGACCCCAGTTCAGCCCTTGCTAATTACAACCAGCATTGAGGCTGTTGCAATTCGCCTGACAGTGGGATTTTTATTAACTGTGTGCTCTATTTATTTGCCACCTGGGACTGACATCTCCCAGGAAGACCTTGATGATCTTGTATCGCAGTTGCCTCCCCCTTTCTTACTTCTTGGAGATTTTAATGGACATAACACCCTGTGGGGTAGTGCTAACATCAACGGAAGGGGACGAGTCATAGAGCGTATGCTCAATGACAATGACCTTTCCCTTCTAAATACTGGAACAAACACCTTCTTCCATATGCCTACCCGTACGTTTTCTGCCATTGATCTCTCTATCTGCTCCCCTTCTCTACTCGCTTCACTCACTTGGGAAGTGGAGGAGAATCCATACGGAAGTGATCACTTCCCTGTGATAACCTTGTTACACAGTGGGAGACCGTGTCTTCCTTTTAGGTTACCACGGTGGAAGTTTGATCAGGCTGACTGGAATGGCCCCGGGTGCCAAGCGATTGTGACTGAGCGATTTATCTGTGCCTTATAGTGCGATTTCCAAAAAGTGATATATAGTTCTTTTACGTTCCTCTCGTTAAGTAATCTATTTACTTTATAACTGCTCTTGCTACAAAAGTACCTGTACAGAGCAAGAAAGACAAGCCACCTTTCTTTTTTCATAGTCTTATTACTAACCCCCTACTACTACTCGCTTGGTCACACCAGGCACTGCTCCTGCCTCCCCGTGGCGGGGCCGGAAACCTTGGCAGAAAAGCTCATCTGCCAGGGGCAAAAAGGAGCAAAGATGGAGCAAAATGACTATCCATCTTTAGAGCCGACAAGCTCTCGGCCACATACTGAAATTGATTATGACATCTCACATCCCAAGAGGTTGAAAACAAATTCAACAAGCAAAGAGTTTCCTTCCTTTTTAATTTTACATTCACTTTCGGAACAACCTCTCAGCAAATTATCTCCTTTCCTCATCCAGAAACACCTGGAGAGTATTGCAGGATCTCCGAAGACTGTGAGAAGGCTGCAATCTGGAGACCTTCTTGTAGAAACAACAAAAAATAGACATTCAGAGAAACTCTTACAACTCTCAAATTTTGCTGGGATACCAATTAAAGTAACCCCACATGCTACCTTAAATACATCCAAAGGTGTGATTTCTAGTTGGGATTTGTTGAACGTGACAGAGGATGAATTAACTCAAGAACTTCAGGATCAAAATGTTATTGCCTCAAGAAGAATCATGACTAAAAAAGACAATAACCTTATGCCTACCAGGAATATCATTCTTACATTTAATTCCCCAAACCTACCATCAACAGTAAAAGCTGGCTATCTACTTTGCCGTGTTCGCCCGTATATACCCAATCCCTTGAGATGCTACAAGTGCCAAAAGTATGGTCACTCTCAGACAACATGTAGAGGAAACCCAGTTTGTCCAAACTGTGGATCTTCCGATCATACTCAGTCTGAATGTTTGGCGACAGAAAAGACATGTCCCAACTGTAAAGGTAACCATCCTGCATATTCTAGAACTTGTGAGAGATGGAAAACTGAGAAACAAATTGTTAAATATAAGGTTGAGAACAAGGTAAGCTTTCAAGAAGCAAGGAAAATAATTGCTCCTACCATGCCCAAACGTACCTATGCAAATGTTGCACAAAAACAACAAACAGTATCCACCCAAACTGAAGTTACCGTCCCCTCAAACATATCAATCTCTGACTGGGCTCGAGCTGTCCTCTCTCAGCAACAGTCCAGTAACCCCAAGCATTCAGACCAGGCAAGTAACACTCCTCTTACAATACCAGCAAAATCTCCTACTCTACCGGAAGATCCAATATTAGAAATTCATGCCGAAGAAGAAGAAGAAGAAATGGACACTGGTCGGCCAGTTTTCCTAAAAAAAGATAAACAAAAATTGGAACGTCATAAACCAATCACCTTCAAAAAGCAGTCAGATTCATCTCAAACAATTAAACACAAATAATGGCCATCATTGTACAATGGAATTGTAGAGGTTTTCGTTACAACGCAGATGATATCCATAATCTAATTAACCAGTATTCTCCAGTTGCTCTCTGTCTCCAAGAAACTTACTTAACCTCGCAAATTTCTCCATCGATAAAGAACTACTGCCTTTATCGAAGAGATCGCAATACAGCAAATACTGCCCACGGTGGTGTAGCAATCCTGATAAATTCAAAGATCCCAACAAAGCATATCCCACTTCGAACTGAAATAGAAGCTGTTGCAGTTCGTATAACTCTCCATATTGCAATAACACTAGTCTCAATCTATTTACAGCCAAACCATACTTATTCTTTAAAAGAACTTGAAGACCTCCTCATACAGATACCTCCACCTGTCTGTATATTAGGGGACTTTAATGGGCACAACCCCCTATGGGGTGCTTCTAAATTGGATACACGTGGTCGACTCATTGAAAGACTTTTAGATGCACTAAACCTCACCATACTGAATACTGGCGCGCACACTCACATTCAGCTCCCAACTGGAAATACTTCAGCAATAGACCTTTCCATTTGTTCTCCAGTACTGGTCCCGACCATAGAGTGGTATGTTATAAACGACCCTATGGGCAGTGATCACTTCCCAATCGTATGCAAGGTATTGATAGCACAGACTCCTTTAACTAAACCCTGCAGGAAATGGAAATTTACAAGAGCAAACTGGGCAAAATTTCAGTCCTCAATCTCTTTCGATGAGAAAAAAATCCGTTTCCATCATATTGATGATGTGACAGACTACATCACGGCGCATCTCTTAAATGTGGCTAAAGATACAATACCATTATCAAACCCACCGGGTCGAAAGCACTATAATTATTGGTGGAATGAGGAATGCACCAAAGCAAAAAAAGCAAAAAATAAAGCGTGGAATTTGTTTCGGCGTTATCCAATCACAGCCAATCTGATAAATTTTAAGAAAGCAAGGGCAAAAGCACGTTTCATACAGAGGCAAGCCAAAAAAGAATCCTGGGCTCGTTTTGCGTCAACAATTAACAGAAATACTGACAGCAAATTAATCTGGAAAAAAATTAGACAGCTTTCTGGCAAGTTTCCAACCATACCCTCTCCAGTCCTCTCATGGAATGGGCGAGATCTAACTAGTCCCTCGGATATAGCTAACGCTTTGGGCAATACTTTTGCTGAGATCTCGGCAACATCAGCTTATACTACATCTTTCCAACGAATTAAAAACAGTCGAGAACGGTATTCTATTAACTTCCAAACTGCCCTCATTCTGCCATATAACAAACCTCTACAATATCCTGAATTATTGGATGCCATTAAAACAGCTCGTAATGGTGCCGCCGGACCAGATGGGATCTATTATATCATGCTGCAACATCTTGATGACAAAGCTTTGCGCCTCCTCCTGGTCTTTTACAACCGTATTTTTTTAGAAAAAACTTATCCAGCTTCTTGGCACCACTCTATTGTTTTGGCGTTCCTGAAGCCTGGAAAAGATCCAACCAATCCCCATAACTACAGACCTATATCTCTGTCAAGCTGCCTCAGCAAAATCCTTGAAAAAATTGTCCACAATAGACTCGTCTGGATCATAGAGTCACAACATCTCATGAGCAATAGTCAGCATGGCTTTCGACAAAACAGATCATGCTTAGATCTCATGATCAAGGCTGAATTTGCCATTCGCAATGCGTTCGTTAAACACGAGCATCTGGTTATGGTTACTATAGATATACAGAAAGCCTTTGACACCACCTGGCGACATGGCATACTTAGTGATCTTTATTCTCTCGGTCTACGCGGAAACCTTCCCATATTTGTACAGAACTTCCTATACACTAGATCGTTTCAAGTAAAATACCAAAATGAGCTCTCTACAACTTTCATTCAGGAAGAAGGTGTTCCTCAGGGATCTGTGCTGAGTGCCACTCTTTTTGCTCTCAGAATAGATTCCATCACTAAACAGCTTCCAAACACAGTTGAGTCATATCTTTATGCTGATGACCTCTCCATTTCCTGCCATTCCCAAAGCATGAGATCAATTGAAAGGCAGCTTCAGATATCACTGAATAAAATACAACAATGGGCCAACCTAAACGGCTATCGACTCTCACAACAGAAAACAGTCGCCATCCATTTTTGTCGACAACGCAAACTCCATCTGGATCCTGAACTCCAAATTTCCAACTTCTCCATCCCAGTCAATAGTAACATCAGATTTCTAGGATTAATCCTTGACAACAAATTAAATTTCTTAGACCATATTAAAAATGTACGTACTTCCTGTTTAAAAAAGTTAAATATACTCAGAACTTTATCCGCCCTAACATGGGGTGCAGATCGCACCTCCTTACTTCGGCTATACAGGGCATTAATCCGATCCCGTCTTGATTATGGTGCTCCTGTCTATGATTCTGCCAGAGCAAGTGTTTTGCGCTGGCTTGATCCAGTTCAGCACAGCGCCTTGAGGACTGCACTTGGGGCTTTCAGAACATCACCAGCACATAGCCTCTACATTGACGCTCATGAGCCCCCGTTAACACTACGTAGGAAAACACTGCTACTGAAGTATGCTGTCAAAATACAAAGCTGTGCCTCGCATCCAATTCAGTCATATTTATTTAATCCACCACTAGAAAACCTCTACAGAAGTAAGCCTAGTATAGTAAAACCAGCTGGTCTTCGCCTTCTTGAACTGATGCAAGATTGGAAAGTTCCCATTCATTCTGTACATGAAGTAGTAACATGCACTCAACCACCATGGACTCCTACTCCTCTACCCACCTGTGACACTTACCTTTGCCAATGGGGAAAAAATGTTCTTCAAGCATCAAATGTGAAACAACTTCATGCAATTCACACTCACAAATATTTTGACTTTTCTCCAATTTATACAGATGGCTCTAAATCTAACTCAAATGTTGGAGCAGCAGCAGTGTTCCTAAATACCACTATTTCAGCAGCCCTTCCACCTGAATTCAGTATATTCTCAGCAGAATTATATGCAATTAAACTAGCCTTAGAAAACCTCTGTTCTGACTGCTCACTAAAATTTGTTATTTACACTGATTCCCTCAGCTCAATTATGGCATTATCTAACTGCACAGATAAAGTTCACCCTCTTCTAAATGAAATTAGAAGATTATTACTGCAGATTGAAGAGCGCCACCAAATGATCACCTTCTGCTGGATTCCATCCCATTCTGGAATTTCTGGTAATGAACTGGCCGATAAAGCGGCAAAAAATCCATCTACCTTAGATTTAACCACTATCCCTGTTCCAGCATCAGACTACCCACAAATCATTCGTGACGCATGCCTAACAGAATGGACAGCACTCTGGCACTCTCAAACACATAACAAACTTTTTCAATTTAAACAGGATCCTAGAATTTGGCGTTCCAGTGTCCGTTCATCAAGACGAGAAGAGGTACTCCTTTCAAGATCAAGAATAGGCCATACACATTTGACTCACCTTCATTTACTCACAGGAGATGATCCACCACAGTGTCCACATTGTTTTCTAAATCTGACTGTGAAACACATTCTCATCGAATGCCCACACTATAATCAAGACAGAAATACAACCCTGCTATCTTTGGTTAACCTTCGCAAACCAATAACTCTAGAGAATGTCATTGGTGACAATGCAAATATCCCTGAATTTTTTAACTTTCTGAAGAAAATTGGAGTTTATAGTCATTTCTGATTTTTGCCTCTTCTGACATAAGAAGAAATTCTTATATATTATTACAATAAAGGAATAGGCGCATTATAGCCAAAGCTGCTTATGCGCCAGAAAACCCCCACAACAACAACAGCTGACTGGAATGCCTTCCAACATCAGGCAAATTTTGACCTCAGTACAGTCAGTCAGGAGCCTATCAATGACGCAGTAACGTACATCACAGAAATCATTGTCCAAGCAGCTGCGAATGCTGTTCCAAAAACATCTGCCCGGTTTCCACCATTTCCCAAACCTTGGTGGAATTCCCAATGCACAGCAGCAAAAAAGGCTCAAAACAAAGCGTGGGGGATATTCCGCCGATATCCTACCACTGTTAATCTAATAGCCTTCAAGCGTGCACGAGCCAAAGCACGCTACATTCGCCGTCAGAGTCAAAAGGAATCATGGATCCGTTTTACATCATCTATTAACCAGGCTACCAATTCTAAGGTAGTCTGGGATAAAATCCGGAAAATGAAGGGAAAATATACATCCCACCCTTCTTCAATCCTAGATTATAATGGATGCGCTATTGCAGATCCAACTGCAATAGCCAATGCTCTTGGGGAAACATTCTCTAACATCTCCGCAACATCTTCGTATTCCCCAGAGTTCCTGGTCCTGAAATATAAACTAGAAAAACAGGCACTTAATTTTAAGACCAAGGGCCTCTATCCTTACAACGGGGCATTCACTATAGAGGAACTGAAAAGAGCCCTCACTCTTTCCAAAGCAAGTGCTGTTGGACCAGATGGCATCCATTATGAAATGATTAAACACCTTTCACCAAAATCTATGGATTGTCTGCTCCTTCTGTATAACAGAATCTTTACTGAGGGGCAGTTTCCGGACTCCTGGCGAAAGGCAATCGTCCTTGCCTTCCCTAAGCCAGGAAAGGATCCAAAAGTCACCACCAACTATCGTCCTATTGCTCTGACTAGCTGTCTGTGCAAAATCCTGGAGAGAATGGTTAATTCTCGCTTAACATGGTATCTCGAGTCAAATGACCTTCTCTCCAACATCCAGTGCGGCTTCCGAAGGAACCGGTCCACTTTGGACCATCTTATTAGAATGGAAGCATCCATCCGGGATGCTTTCCTAAAACGGGAACACTTGGTGTCGGTGTTCTTTGACATGGAGAAAGCGTATGACACAACTTGGAGATTTGGCATTTTGAAAGACTTACATAGCTTAGGCCTAAGAGGGCATCTGCCCTTTTTTATTCAAAACTTTTTAGCCAATCGATCGTTCCAAGTTCGTGTGGGATCCTCACTCTCTCGCTCCTTCAGCCAAGAGGAGGGAGTACCACAAGGATCAGTATTAAGTGTCACGCTTTTTGCCATCAAAGTGAATTCAATCACAGAACAACTTCCTCCAACTGTAAACTGTGCCCTCTATGTTGATGACTTTAGCATATTTTGTCAGTCATGCAACATGAGGGTTATTGAAAGACAACTGCAGAAAGCTATTGATCGCCTCAACTCCTGGGCTCTTGCTAATGGCTTCAGGTTCTCGCCGGAGAAGACCGTTTGCGTACACTTTTGTCGTAAGCGTAATCTTCATCCTGAACCTGAATTAAAGCTCGGACAACATGTAATTCCAATAGCAGCGGACACAAAATTCTTGGGACTCGTATTCGATAAAAAGCTGACCTTTCTGGATCACATCCGTCAACTCCGCACAAAGTGCACAAGAGGGCTAAATATTCTGCGCTCTCTTTCCTCAACATCTTGGGGTGCGGATCGATGCACCCTACTACGCATCTATCGTGCACTTGTACGATCCAGACTGGATTACGGGTCCCTGGTATACAATTCGGCCAGAGACAGTGTACTTCGTTGGCTCGATCCTGTCCATCATCTGGCTCTCCGTACCGCTATTGGAGCATATCGCACATCTCCTGTCCAGAGCTTATACGTCGAAGCAAACGAACCGCCATTATTGCTTCGACGTAAGCAGTTGTCTCTAAACTACGCTCTAAAACTGAAATCCCTGCCAGACCACCCTACGTGGCTAACCGTTTTTGAGCCACGATGGGAAAATTTGTACAACACCCGTAAGACTGCCAATCGTCCTTTTGGTATTCGTGTCCAAGAGCTACTCAAAGAATTTAATATAAAGGTAGACAGGGTTGCCCAAACACCAAAGCAACCCCTTCCACCCTGGCATGCTCATGTCCCGGCATGTGACTTGTCCCTTAGAAATTGGGGAAAGTCGGACACTCCATCGTCTGTCTACCTGCAGCTTTTTTCAGCACACCGAGCTGAACATTCTGACTTCGCGCCAGTCTACACAGACGGCTCGAAGGCGGAATCATATGTGGGATCTGCTGCTGTCTTTAGAGACAGCACTACATCGGAGCAGATTCCCTCTGAATGCAGCATATTTACTGCAGAGCTGCACGCTATAAAGTTAGCCTTGGATCACATTAGTGAATGCCAATACCATCGGTTCATTTTATATTCCGACTCTCTCAGTGCGTTACAGGCTTTAATATCTGTGAGATATAATGATCATCCAGTTCTGTCTAGCATTCAGCAGAAGATTCGCGTTCTCCATGAACGTGAATATGATATCCGCTTCTGCTGGATTCCCAGCCACATTGGGATTAGGGGAAATGATTTGGCTGACACCGCAGCCAAATCAGCAATCCCTAATAATAATCGCTGCCTGTCAGTCCCCTATACAGACTACAGGAAAACTATACAGCAGAAGATACACTCCCAATGGCAGGATTTGTGGAATAGACAGACTGGGAATAAACTGTATCGTATAAAGCCTGTAATTGAACCGTGGCAGTCTAGTCTGCGCAGGAATCGTAAGGAGGAAGTTGTTCTTGCCCGGACCAGCATAGGACATAGTCATTTGACACATTCGTTTTTGCTGAGGGCTGATGACCCTCCTATGTGTGTGTCCTGTGGCACAATCTTAACAATCAGACACGTTTTAGTTGACTGTACCAGTTTTAGAAATGCTCGTTTTACCGCTTTTAACCATCTGACTGAGCCGTATACACTCAGTCAGATTTTATCCGACAATGACCATGTGTCTGCTATTTATAATTTCCTAAAATCAGTAAACCTTTTTAATCATATTTAAAAATCTTATTATTTTAAGATTTTCCATTGTTACTTATTTACTGATATTTGTCTGTTACAGTTTATACTTGTTTTTATAACCTGACGTAGTGACCTAATTCAGTAGGTCACTGAAACTTTTTTACCTTTTATGACAAGGTTTTGGCGCATTATAGCCATAGTTGCTGATGCGCCAATAAAACTCAACCAACCAACCAACCAACCATCCAAAAACCTGGTGGAGCGATGAATGCCTTGTGGCTAAAAAAATGCAAAGTAAAGCTTGGAATTCTTTTCGCCGGAGTCCAACTACAACCAATCTCATTCAATATAAGCGTGCTAGAGCAAGAGCGAGATATGTTAGACGCTGCAATAAAAAGGCTGCTTGGATCCGCTTCACTTCGACTATTAATCAAGCAATGCCTACACATAAAATTTGGAAAGCAATCAGAAAAATGAGTGGCAAATATAAACCGATACCCCTACCCATCATGGAATGGAGAGGGCGGAATGTAAATGATCCTGCTGGAATTGCCAATATACTAGGTGAAACCTTTGCAAAAACATCAGCAATAGAAAGTTATACACCGACCTTCAGAAGATTAAAAACAAGTTTAGAAAAACATAAGTTAAACTTCTCTTCAAAAGGAGATGAACAATATAATTTACCTTTTACCATTCACGAATTACATAGAGCTTTGTCAACATCTAGACGCAGTGCTGTAGGACCAGATAACATTCACTATTCCATGATTCAGGAACTAAGTACCGAATCATTACAGTTACTTCTTCATCTATTCAACAGACTCTTCCTGGAAGATAAATTTCCTAATCAATGGCATCACGCTACGGTCCTTGCCTTCCCTAAACCAGGTAAAGACCCTACAAATCCCACTCATTATAGACCAATCGCCTTGACCAGTTGCATTTGCAAAATTCTCGAAAAGATGGTGAACCATCGACTGATCTGGTACTTTGAAAATCTCAATCTGCTACATTCTGCACAATACGGTGTCCGACAAAACAGATCTACACTAGATATACTAGTCAGACTAGAGAATTCCATCCGTAATGCATTCCTCAGATCGGAACACCATGTGTTAGTCTGCTTTGACATCAGTAAGGCCTATGATTCCACGTGGAAGTATGGAATACTCCGTGAATTACATCGTCATGGACTTCGGGGTCACCTCCCGATTTTCATACAGAATTTCCTATGCAAGCGTACATTCCAGGTTCGATTCAAAACCTCACTGTCCCAAGTATTTTCCCAAGAAGAAGGAGTTCCTCAAGGCTCTGTACTCAGTGCTTCACTTTTTATAATTGCAATAAACTCCATTGCCGGACAAATTCCAGACACTGTTGATAAAGCACTGTTTGTAGACGATCTTAGTATTTGGTGTCATGCTAAAAATATGAATACTATTGAGAGACAGTTGCAAGTGGCAATAAATAAGATCAGTTCATGGGCTCAGACTAATGGATTTCAACTTTGTCCAGAAAAAACGTTTTGCATCCATTTTTGCCGCCAACGCAAACTCCATCCCAATCCGGAGCTACAACTGAATCGCCAACAAATAACAGTTCATCCCAGCATACGTTTCTTAGGAATCACTTTAGACCATAAACTCACTTTCGTTGAGCACATCAAAAGACTAAGAACATCATGTCAACAAAAACTAAATATCATCCGGGTTCTCTCTGCAACCAAATGGGGAGCTGATCGCCTTACTTTATTACGGTTATATAGAGCATTAATAAGATCGAAACTTGACCACGGAGCACCAGTCTATAGTTCAGCAAGACCTAGTGCCCTTCGCTGGCTTGACCCTATCCATCATAGTGGAATACGCGTTGCTTTAGGGGCATATCGCACGTCACCAATACATAGCTTATATGCTGAAGCACACGAACCACCTCTCTCAATCAGGCGACAACAACTGATACTACGTTATGCCTATAAAATTAGATCTATGCCAGAACACCCGAACTGGCCTATACTTTTCACATCACAGCACAGTAGGTTATACCAAAACCGCCCTAATGCTAATCGTCCTTTGGGTATGAGAATAGAACACCTCTTAGAAGAACTAAATCTAACCTTAGACAATGTGGCACATAGCCTCCCATCCTCTCTTGCTCCTTGGAATATCATTCCACCCTCATGTGACTTACATCTGCATGAATGGAATAAATCTACTTTGCATAGAGAAAACTTCTCGCAACTATACCATGCAGTAGTAGACCAGTTTCCCAGCTTTTCCATAGTACATACGGATGGATCAAAGAATGATGTCCACGTTGGAATCGCCGCAGTTTTTCCAAACATCACATTAGCTTATCAGTTATCACCTGAGTTCGGTATATTTTCCGCCGAACTAATAGCAATTCAGGTTGCACTGAACCATATCGAGTCCTCTGATATTAACAACAGTATAATTTTCACAGATTCTTTAAGTGCACTCCAAGCACTAAAAAACACCATGAACATCACCCACCCAGTCGTGAAAAGAATAGTCAGCTCTTTACATAGCTTATCAGAACTTGGAAAAAACATACATTTCTGCTGGGTCCCAGGACATATTGGAATTCCTGGAAACGAACCGAACTAGCGGACAATGCTGCCAAATCAGCTCACCTACCACCCGAGAAAAAATGGAAAGTGCCTCATCAAGACTATCGACCAATAATCCAGGAAAAATGCATGTGCCAATGGCAGTTATCATGGGAAAATCAACCTAATAATAAACTTCGAAGTATCAAGCCAAACCTCGAGCGATGGCCTTCCAGCTTTAATTCAATCCGACATCAAGAGGTAATATTGGCTCGACTGCGAATAGGGCACACAAATATCACTCATGGTTATCTTTTAAGAGGAGAAATACCCCCTCAATGTCATCACTGTAATACACTGCTCTCAGTGAAACACATTCTGGTCGAATGCACAAAATATACAAGAGAACGCCAGATTCTTTGCACTTCAGCCACGACAAAAGATCTTACACTTACCTCACTTTTAAACAATGAAACAAATGTCTCAAGCATATATAACTTTCTGAAGATGATTAAAGTATATCACCTCCTTTAGTTAGGGAAAAAAATTATTTTCTGATTTCTTTTTCCATTTTCTGTAAGTGAAAAGAAATAGCATGCATAATTATCATATGTATGGCGCACTATGGTCATAGTTGCCGATGCGCCCAATAAATCCCGAAACAAACAAACAAACAAACAACACACATACCCTTTACAAACCTCCATCGAAGCTGTTGCAACACGTATTGTGATTGGTATTACTTTGACAATTGTTTCTATCTACCTTTCGCCCAATCACTCCTATACCATCCATGAACTGGAAGATCTTATTCAGCAGTTGCCAACCCCTATCTGTTTATTGGGTGACTTCAATGGACACCATCCATTGTGGGGTTCTCCCAATGCAGATAGACGAGGACAACTTATCGAACAGCTTGCTGACAGACAAAATCTGATTATACTAAATACTGGCTTGCCAACTTACATCCATCTCTCTACGGGTACAACTTCTGCAATAGACCTTTCGATATGCTCTCCGATCCTCTTCCCTAGTATTGAGTGGACGGCCCTCGACAACCCGCTAAATAGTGATCACTTTCCGCTAATATGTAAAATTCAAACAGCACAATCCATAATTTCCCAAAACTATGTAAAATGGAAATTTCACAGAGCAGATTGGGCAAAATTCACTTCCCGAGTGTCCTTTGATGAACAGATCATCGAAACCTGTCCTATTGACACAGCTACCGATCACATCACAAGACAAATACTCGCTGCTGCATGCACTGCGATTCCACAATCACAGTCAAAAACCCATAGAACCACAAACTATTGGTGGAACGAAGAGTGCAAAGGTGCAAAAAAAGAAAAAAACCGAGCATGGAATCTGTTTCGAAAATATCCCACCACCGCCAATCTTATAAACTACAAGAGACTCAGAGCCAAGGCCCGTCACATTAGGAAGAAAGCTAAAAGAGAATCTTGGATTCGATTTGCGAGCACGATTAATAAGAATACTGATTCAAGAATAATATGGCGGAAAATAAAACAACTAAGTGGCAAAGCTCCCCAATTATCCTCTCCAATTCTGAACTGGAATGGACAGGATCTTTCTTCTCCTGTAGATATAGCCAATGCCCTAGGGACTGTTTTTTCACAGCTATCTGCCTCAACAGCATATGATCTATCATTCCAGAAGATCAAAGCATTAGCTGAAAAGTCCAAACTGAACTTCAGATCTACGAGTAAATGTACTTTATCTTATAATCAGCCGCTTACAATGCTTGAACTTCAAGAAGCCATATCTAGCTCAAAACACAGTGCTGCAGGCCCCGACGGAATATACTACATAATGCTCCAACACTTAAATAAAGAATCGGTCTGTTCACTGCTCACTTTTTTCAATCGCATCTTTCTTGAACATTGTTTCCCCAGTTCCTGGCACCACTCCTATATAATAGCAATTCCGAAACCAGGAAAAGATCATTCCATTCCTGAAAACTATAGACCTATTTCTCTCACCAGCTGCTTAAGCAAAACCCTGGAAAAAATAATTCACCGTCGACTTACTTGGTTTCTCGACTCTAAGAATATAATTTCTGACAATCAATTTGGATTCAGAAAAAATCGATCAGCCGTGGATCTCATGGTCAAAGCGGAAACAAACATCAGGAATGCATTCATTCGAAATGAGCATCTCGTCATGGTATGCCTTGATGTAGAAAAAGCCTTCGACACCACATGGCGTTTTGGTATCCTAAGAGATCTGCATTCCCTTGACCTGAGAGGCCACTTACCGTACTTCATATTGAATTTTCTTCAGCACAGATCTTTTCAAGTCCGATACCGACAAGTTCTCTCTCAAACATATATACAAGAAGAAGGGGTCCCACAAGGCTCTGTGCTCAGTGCCACCTTATTCGCAATAAGAATAAACCATATGACTAAATATATGCCCAGCACTGTGAATTCATACCTCTATGCCGATGATTTCACTTTTTCTTGCAGTTCTCAAAACATGACTTTCATTGAGCGGCAGCTCCAAATTTCAATTAATAATATTCAGTTATGGATGGCACAGAATGGGTATAGACTCTCTTGTTCAAAATCTAAAGTAGTTCACTTTTGCAACAAAAGGAAGATGCATCCAGATCCAGAAGTACACTTAACAAATCAAACTATCTCAGTTGTGAGCAGCATTCGTCTGCTTGGTCTGACTTTTGATAGTAAGTTGAACTTCATAGAGCACGTTAAACATCTAAAGACGTCTTGCCTGAAAAAAATGAACATACTCAGAGTCATTTCTTCTACATCATGGGGTGCAGATCGGTACACGTTACTGCATTTGTATAGAGCCCTAATCAGATCTCGCCTTGATTATGGTGCCCCGGTGTATGATTCTGCTAGAGAAAGTGTGCTAGCGCGACTTGCACCAATTCAACACTCTGCCCTGAGGATTTCTACAGGCGCTTATAGAACTTCACCAGTCCAAAGTCTTTATATTGATGCTCATGAACTTCCTCTAACCCTCAGAAGAAAGATGTTAATTCTTAACTATACAACTAAAATCCAAAGTCTACCTACCCATCCCATTAGGCCGATACTTAACGACCCACAGTTCACAACATTCTATAGAAATAAACCAAGAGCAATTCAACCTTTTGCTCTCAGAGCTCAAGCACTATCAGAAACCTGGAATATAGATCCCGATAAAGTTCTTCAAGATTTAAGCAGTACGGATCCCCCATGGAGGTGTATTATGCCACTCTGTGACAGTTATTTTCTAAACTGGGGAAAACACTCTCTTGCAAATGTTAATATACAACAACTCCATATAGCCCATACACAAAATTATCTGCATTTTTCAAAAATATATACTGACGGATCAAAATCTGAGAGTGGAGTGGGTGCATCAGCCGTTTTCCCTCATAAAACCTTTTCTGTATCACTTCCCAATGAATGCAGCAGCTATACAGCTGAATTATACGCCATCAAAATTGCAGTGGAAAATATCCTCCATCTGACCATCCATAAAAGCATGATATATACAGACTCCCAGAGTGCGATTATAGCTTTACAGAACAATTCTTCTAAAACACATCCTTTAATAAAGCTCATAAAATCCAAACTGATGCATCTTCAAGAACTCCAACGAGTGGTCATTTTCTGTTGGATCCCAGGCCATGCTGGGATACTAGGAAACGAACGTGCAGACTATGCCGCTAAACATCCATCCGACAGAGAATTATCACAGCATTACGTCCCATATCTTGACTACAAAAGTAACATTCAAAGAATGTGTAAAGAACAATGGAGAATTCAATGGCAAGCCCAAACGCAAAAGGCCCCGGGTGCCAAGCGTATTTCGAGGCCAAGCTATATTCTTGCGATTTATAAAGTGCTCTTGATAAGTGATTGAAATTATATTTTACGTTCACATTTCTATAAACAGTTTTACTTTAAAAAACAGTTCTATACTTGAAAAGTAACAAGTAGAACACAGGAAGGAAATACACCTTTCTTTACATTTTCCTCAATTTATATTTTTACTAATTAACTAACACTTCAACCGCTTGGCCTCCGAGCGGCACTGCTCCTGCCTCCCCGTGGCGGGGCCGGTAACCTGGGGGAAAAGTTATCCTCCAGGGCGAAAAGGAGTAACGATGGATATAAATGACTATCCACCACTAGAGCCTTCAAATTCAAGGCCAGACATACCAAATGATGATGACCTAAACCAACCAAAAAGGCTCCGAAGAGAAGTGCAGAGCAATGAGATGCCAAACTTCCTTGTAATACATTCGCTCTCCAACCAGCCTGTTGGCAAATTGTCACCATTTGTCATCCAAAGATTTTTGGAATCCATTGCTGGTACGCCGAAAATGGTTAAACGTCTGCAGTCCGGAGACCTACTAATCGAAACAGCTTCCTCAAAACATTCAGAATGGCTGCTTAAAACAACAACCTTTGCTGGGCTACCCGTATCTGTAACTCCCCACAATACGTTAAACTCGTCAAAAGGTGTCATCACAGAGTGGGACCTGATTACAGTATCTGAAGAGGAACTAGTACAGGAACTGGGCAATCAAAAAGTAATTAGTGCAAAACGTATAAAAACCAAAAAAGATGGAAATCTTGTTCCAACCCGATCCATAATTTTAACATTCAGCACCCCAGATTTGCCATCCTCAGTAAAAGCTGGCTATTTAAACTGCCGAATACGGCCTTACATACCTAATCCTCTACGTTGCTTTAAATGCCAAAAATATGGACATTCGCAACAAGCATGTAGAGGTGATGCCATTTGTCCAATTTGTGGTTCCAAGGAGCATACACAAACAGACTGTTCAGCCTCAAGTCCCATTTGTCCAAACTGCAAAGAAAGTCACCCAGCCTTTTCCAAATCTTGTGAAATGTGGAAAACGGGGAAGAAAATCCAAAAATATAAAATAGAGCACAAAGTCACGTACCCTGAGGCACGCAGACAGGTTATGTCGACCATGCCCAGTCGTTCATATGCAGCTCACACTCGAAGCTTTAATTCAACAGCAGCTCAAACAGATGTATCCATACCTCCCTGCACATCTCTATCTAACTGGGTTAAAAACACATTATCAAGCCCTGTCAAAGACACACATCAAATTAAAACCACTGAATCGACCAACACTCCAATCAGTATCCCAGTTGAGACTCGGACAGTCCCGCATGACAAAGAAAAACTGAAAACTACTAAACACAACAATAAACCTGAATCATCCACTGGTAGTATGGAAGTAGATGTAAACCCAGATCATGAAGAACCAATACTAGAACTTCACGCAAACGATACTATGGATACCGGTCGCCCTACCTTCCCGAAAAGAGACCGAAAAAAATCCTCCTCAAACAAAAAACAGTCAGATGAATCGTCCTCATCTAAACCAAAATGAACCACAGCATCTTACAATGGAATTGCAGAGGCTTTCGTTCAAACACAGACGATATTCAATACCTAATTAATCAATATTCTCCGGTTGCCTTTTGTTTACAGGAAACTTACCTAACCACACAAATTTCTCCTTCGATAAAGAACTATTGCATTTATCGAAGAGATCGAAATACCGCTAGCGCTGCCCATGGTGGTGTGGCAATCTTAGTAAATTCAAAGATCCCAACTAAACATATCCCACTCCAAACTAATATAGAAGCTGTTGCTGTTCGTATAATTCTCCATAGTGCAATAACACTAGTCTCAATATACCTACCGCCAAACTGTACTAACTCTTTAAAAGATCTTGAAGACCTCTTTATACAGGTACCTCCACCTCTCTGTATATTAGGGGACTTTAACGGGCACCACCCATTATGGGGCTCTCCTAAATTGGATAGACGAGGCCGACTAATTGACAGTTTTTTGGATGCACTAAATCTCACTATACTCAATACAGGTGCACCGACACACGTACAGCTTCCAACAGGACACACCTCAGCAATAGATCTCTCAATTTGTTCACCAGTACTAGTCCCAGCCATAGAGTGGTATGTAATAAACGATCCCATGGGCAGTGACCACTTCCCAATAGTATGCAACTTTCTAAAAGCAAAGACTCCTTCAATTCAACCCTGCAGAAAGTGGAAATTTGTCCGAGCAGACTGGGCAAAATTTCAATCATCAATTGACCTCGATGAGGAAAAAATCCGCCTCCAGCACATTGATGATGTGACAGATTACATCACGTCGCATCTTCTAAATGTGGCTAAAGACACAATACCAATATCAAATCCGCCGGGCCGAAAGCATTATAATTACTGGTGGAATGACAAATGCACCACAGCAAAGAGAGCAAAAAATAAAGCCTGGAATTTGTTTCGGAAATGTCCGAGCACAGTCAATTTCATTAATTATAAGAAATTAAGGGCAAAAGCACGCTTCATACAAAAACAGGCAAAGAAAGAATCCTGGACCCGTTTTGCATCCACTTTTCACAGAAATACCGATCCCAAAATAATATGGAAAAAAATTAGACAGCTGTCTGGTAAGTTTCCTACCATACCTTCCCCAATCCTCTCCTGGAATGGAAAAGATCTCTCTAATCCTGTAGATATAGCTAATGCTTTAGCCAATACTTTTGCAGAAATCTCAGCAACGTCAGCCTATACTACCTCTTTCCAAAGAATTAAAATCACTAAAGAAAAGCATGCTATTCATTTTCAAACTACCCGTCCTCTCCCATATAACAAACCTCTGCAATATTCTGAACTTTTACATGTCATTAGAACAGCTCGCAATGGTGCTGCTGGACCAGATGGAATTTATTATGTCATGCTACAACATCTTGATGACAAAGCTCTGCGTTGCCTCCTGGTCTTTTACAATCGCATATTTTTAGAAAATGTTTATCCAGCATCTTGGCATCACTCTACAATTTTGGCATTCCTGAAGCCTGGAAAAGATCCATCAAACCCAAATAGCTATAGACCCATATCTCTCTCAAGCTGCCTCAGTAAAATCCTTGAGAAAATTATCCACAGAAGACTCGTCTGGATCATTGAGTCGGAACATCTAATGAGCCATTGTCAATATGGCTTTCGCCAAAACAGATCATGCTTAGATCTTATGGTCAAGGCCGAATTTGCCATCCGTAATGCTTTTGTCAAACATGAACATCTAGTAATGGTTTCAATAGACATAGAGAAGGCTTTTGATACCACCTGGCGGTATGGTATACTTAGTGATCTTTACCTTCTCGGACTACGAGGCAATCTTCCTATATTCATTCAGAACTTTCTACATACAAGAACATTTCAAGTTCGATATCAACATGCCCTTTCCCCAACTTTCATCCAGGAAGAAGGTGTTCCACAGGGATCAGTACTGAGTGCCACACTTTTTGCCCTGAGAATAGATTGTATTACTAAGCAGCTTCCAAATACAGTTGAGACTTACCTTTATGCAGATGACCTTTCCATCTCTTGTCATTCTCAAAACATGAGGTCTATTGAAAGACAGCTTCAGATATCACTTAATAAAATTCAACAATGGGCGAGCCTCAACGGCTATCGGCTCTCACAACAGAAAACAGTTGCCATCCATTTCTGTAGACAACGCAAACTTCATCCAGATCCTGAACTTCAAATTTCTAACATCTTTGTCCCGGTCACCAGCAACATCCGATTTCTAGGATTAACCCTTGACAATAAGTTAAATTTCCTAGATCATATTAAAAATGTACGGACTTCATGTCTAAAAAAGTTAAACATACTCAGAGCTTTATCTGCCCAAACATGGGGTGCAGATCGTACCACACTTCTTCGGTTATACAGGGCATTAATCAGATCTCGTCTCGATTACGGTGCTCCAATCTATGATTCTGCCAGAAAGAGTGCATTACGCTGGCTTGATCCCATTCAGCACAGTGCTTTGAGAATTGCAACTGGTGCATTCAGAACGTCGCCAGCACATAGTCTCTACATTGATGCTCATGAGCCCCCACTAACTTTACGCAGGAAAACACTGTTACTCAAATATGCTGTCAAGATACAAAGCTGTGCTTCTCATCCCATTCGGTCATACCTTTTTAACCCACCGTTAGAAACCCTATACAGAAACAAACCTAGCATAGTAAAACCAGCTGGTCTTCGCCTTCTTGAACTTGTGCAAGTTTGGAATATTTCCATCCATTCCGTAAAGCAGGTAGCAACTTATACTCAACCTCCATGGACTCCTCCTCCTCTTCCAATCTGTGACACTTACCTCTGTCAATGGAGAAAGAATTCCTTGCAAGCAGCAACTATCAACCAAATTCACGCAGTTCACATTGAAAGATATTCTGATTTCTCTCCAATTTATACAGATGGCTCTAAATCTAATTCAAATGTTGGAGCAGCTGCAGTGTTTCCAAATACAATTGTATCAGCTTCCCTTCCGTCAGAATTTAGTATATTTTCTGCTGAATTATACGCAATAAAACTAGCTTTAGAAAATCTTCATTTTAACTCTTCCTTAAAATCTGTCATTTACACTGATTCCCTCAGCTCAATCATGTCGTTATGTAATTCCTCAGATAAAGTTCACCCTGTTCTAGATGAAATCAGAAGCTTATTACTGCAAATTAAAGAACCCAATCAACAGGTCACTTTTTGCTGGATTCCAGCACATTCCGGTATTTTAGGAAATGAACTGGCCGATAAAGCTGCAAAAAATCCAACTACCTTAGATGTAACCAACATCCCTGTTCCAGCATCAGATTATGCACTAACCATTCATGCTGCTTGCCTATCACAATGGACAGCCCTGTGGCACTCCCAGACTAATAATAAACTCTTTCAGTTTAAACAAGACCCGAAAATTTGGCGCTCCAGTGTCCGTACATCGAGACGAGAAGAAGTAGTCCTCTCAAGGGCAAGAATAGGACATACACATCTGACCCACCTTCATTTACTGAGAGGAGATGATCCACCACAATGTACACATTGTTCTAACAATTTGACTGTAAAACATATTCTTATTGGCTGCCCCTATTATAAACAAGCGAGAACTTCATCCTTGATCTCACTGGTTAATCTACATAAACCAATTACTCTTGAAAACCTGATTGGTGATAAGGCAAATATTTCTGAATTTTTTGACTTTCTCAGGCAAACTGGGCTTTTCAATTATTTCTGATTTTCTTTTGATTTAGAGAAAACTCATGTCTTAATATAATAAGTGAATAGGCACATTATAGCCTTAGCAGCTGATGTGCCATTAAACCTCCAGAGCAACAACAACAACAACCAAACGCAAAATAAACTCCGCCAAATAAAACCTGAACCGCAATCGTGGACCTCCAGTTTCCGTATGAACAGGAGGGAGGAAGTAATTTTAACTAGAGCGCGAATTGGCCATAGTCACCTTACCCACCTTTATCTCCTCACAGGTAATGATCCTCCACAATGCACACAGTGCAATTGTCCACTCACAATAAAGCATATTCTTATTGAGTGTACTTTATACACCACTGCCCGCCAAGTCTCTTTTAGCTTTCTACCAAACCTTAAAGAAACTTTGACACTCTGCCATATCATAGGTAACGACGCTAATCTACTGGAGTTCTTTCACTTCACAAAAATTATCGAATTATATGATCGTTTTTAAGTAATGCCATCACAACCACCATGCATATGTACCATTTATAACAGTGATAGGTGCAATATGGCCTAAGCAGCCCTTGCACCAAAAAACAACAACAACAACAACAACCACATCCTATTCACCGGAATTCCAGAAATATAAAAATCATCAAGAAAAATACAACTTAAAATTCTCCACAAAATATTTAGAACAATATAACCATCCACTAACCATAGCAGAACTCCATAAGGTACTGTCACAAACAAAACAAAGTGCAGAAGGTCCAGATGGCATTAATTATATAATGATAAAGAAACTCAGCGAAGAATCTTTACAATCTATACTTCTTTTATACAACAGAATTTATATGGAACAAGAATTTCCTAGCAAGTGGCATCATGCAATTGTCCTCGCTTTCCCAAAACCTGGCAAAGATCCTACTAATCTAAACAGCTACCGTCCAATTGCACTTACCAGCTGCCTAGGAAAGTTAATGGAAAAGATTATAAATTCAAGACTCATGTGGTACCTAGAAAACCATAACCTTTTGTGCCCAGTGCAGTGTGGCTTCAGGAAACATAGATCAACCTTGGACCTATTGATTAACATAGAAAACAACATACGAAATGCTTTCATTAAAAAACAACATTTAGTCATGATATGCTTCGATATCAAAAAGGCATATGATACAGCCTGGCGCTATGGCATTCTCCGGGACATATATAACTTAAAACTAAGAGGACATCTCCCTGTTTTCATCCAAAACTTTTTACAGCATCGAACCTTCCAAGTACGAATACAAACTACACACTCAAAGGTCTTCCTACAAGAAGAAGGAGTACCACAGGGATCAGTCCTCAGTGCCACCTTATTTGCAATAAAAATAAACTCTATAACCCAACATATACCATCCTCCATAAATACAGCTCTTTACGTAGATGATTTCAGTATTTCTTTCCAATCCCAAAACATGAGAACAATAGAACGCCAGCTACAAGGTGCAATAAACAAAGTCAGCAACTGGGCTCAGGAAAATGGTTTCACGATCTCAACACAAAAAACTGTAGGCGCACACTTCTGTAGGAAAAGAAACCTTCATTTAGATCCGGAATTAAAACTTAATGGACTGTTAATCCCAATCAAGCCAACCATAAAATTTCTTGGACTTATTCTTGATAAAAAACTAACCTTTTTAGAACATATAAAACAACTAAGAACAAACTGCCTCAAGAAACTAAATCTTTTGAGAGTCTTGTCCGCAACGACCTGGGGTGCAGATAGAGTTACTCTGCTGCGATTATACAGAGCCCTCATAAGATCTCGACTAGACTATGGAGCCCCAGTGTATAACTCAGCCAAACCAAGTGCCCTGAGGTGGCTTGATCCAGTGCACCACAGCGCTTTACGAACAGCTTTAGGAGCATATCGCACCTCACCAGTCCACAGCCTATATGCAGAGGCTCATGAACCACCACTACAACTCCGGAGACAAAACTTGTTGTTATACTACGCTGCAAAGATAAAATCAATACCTGACCACCCGACATGGACAATCCTACACGAACCAAGTTTGGAAAACTTATATAGAGCACATCCAAATGCTAACAAACCAGCAGGCATATATTTAAGAGACCTAATCCAGCAACGTAATTTAGATCTCAGTCAGATAGCAGTTTCTCCTAAAATTCCATATCCACCTTGGGATACCATTCAAACGATATGCGATCTTCATATGCATAAATGGAACAAAGATTCCCTACCTACACAAAATTTCCAACAATTACACGCAGCCTACAGAGACCAACATTGTAATTCTACCTTGATATACACAGATAGCTCCAAAACAGAAACCAAAGTAGGAATTGCAGCCAAATTCCCCAACACCATCATTTCCAAACTACTTCTAACTGAGTGCAGCATTTATACGGCAGAACTGGAGGCTATACAACTAGCCATAAACCATATATGGCTAACCAACATCGCCAACAGTATAATATTTACCGATTCGTTCAATGCTCTGCAAGCCTTAAAGGATAGGCCCCGGGTGCCAAGCGAATCTTGAGGCCAAGCGATCTTCCCTGCGAATTCTATTGCGATTATATTAGAGAGATAAGGTTTTCTTTTTGAGTTCACACGTTTTTTCTTCCGTTATTCAAATATATAATAAAAGTTCTCTTTCTTAAAGTATAAGGAAGAAGTTTCAGAAAGGAAATTAACCTTTCTTAATTTTTCTGTGTACTAACCTTCTATTTTACTCGCTTGGTCACTTGGTGGCACTACTCCTGCCTCCCCGTGGCGGGGCTGGACCTGGGTGAAGAGCCAACACCCAGGACTAAAAGGAGTTGAACATGGACCAAAAAACTAACAACACAAGATTGGAGAAAGTTAACTCCAATAAATGTGATGACTTACAGCAGAACATGTCTCAGGCTAAGAGAATGAAAATAAACAGTTCTCAGCTTACTGTTCCTTTCTTTTTGGTGATACATTCCTTATCACCACAACCTGTTGGGAAATTATCCCCTTTCTTAGTTCAGAAGACTATAGAGTCCATGGTTGGATCACCAAAAATGATAAAACGATTACAATCAGGTGATCTCTTAGTAGAAACCGCACTAAGTCATCAATCTGAGAAATTGTTAAAAATGAAAACTTTTGCAGGACTATCAGTTGAAATTACCCCACATAATTCCCTGAATACATCGAAAGGTGTTATTACCGAATGGGACCTTTTGACTGTTTCAGAGGAAGAACTACTGAGCGAGCTAACAGAACAACAAGTTATACATGTTAGGAGGATAATGATGAAGAAAGACGGAATCCTCATTCCAACCCGATCAGTAATTCTCACATTTAACAATCCTTCACTTCCCCAATCAGTTAAAGCAGGATATTTAAATTGCAAAATCCGTCCATACATACCTAATCCAATAAGGTGTTACAACTGTCAGCGATATGGACACTCTCAGGCGACATGTCGCAGTGATCCCATCTGTCCACTCTGTGGATCAAAAGACCACAATCAAGCAAACTGCACCTCTGCTACACCACTCTGTCCCAATTGTCACGAAAATCATCCTGCTTTTTCGAAGACATGCGAAATGTGGGTATTGGGAAAGCAAATTCAAAAATACAAAGTAGAAAATAAAGTGTCTTATCCAGAAGCAAGAAAACAGATACTTGCAACCAAACCTTCACGTTCCTATGCTTCAGCAGTGAAACGACAGCAAACTATAGCCACTCAAACGGAGGTAGTAATACCTCTAAATCAAATTATAGACTGGAGTAAAGTAATATTAATGACAAAAACAGCTTCAGAAGAAACACCCAGTGCTAAAGAGCAAGATTCTTCCGTGACTGGAAAGCAGAAATCAGAAGCAGCATCTTCAAAAACAAAGCAAACGGCATCTAGTAAACTATTTGAACAGAAACAAACAAACATAGACCAAATGGACACTGATGAACAGAGAGAGAACGTATTAGAACTACAACCTGCAGAAGATATTGACACACCTCGCCCTAATTTTCCGAAGAAAGACGGCCCCGGGTGCCAAGCGTTATTGTGATCGAGCGATTCTCTGAGCTATTTACAAAGCGTTTTCTTACTGCGACAGTTCTTGTTAATTTGGAAAGTTTCTCTTACGTTTAAAGCTATTTATTGTTAACTTACTCTTACGAATTGTAAGTAAGTTACAGAAAGGAAAACCACCTTTCTTTTTTCTTTCCTTAAACTAACAAACTAACTTACACCGCTTGGTCACTCTAGCGGCACTGCTCCTGCCTCCCCGTGGCGGGGCCGGTAACCTTGGCAGAAAAGTCTCTCTGCCAGGGGCTAAAAGGAGCTGACATGGATCTCAAAGATAGTTATCCATCTGTTGAGCCTCGTGCCTCAACCTGTCCAAGGACAGACCAAACTGATTTTGACACCTCCCATCCTAAGAGACAAAGAACAGAAGTTTCCAAAAAGGAATCACCTCTGTTTCTTATAATACATTCCCAAACAAGTCAACCAATAGGTGCACTTTCTCCATTTCTTATCGAGAAATGTCTCGAGAATGCTGCCGGACCACCTAAAATGGTGAAAAGACTCCGCTCCGGAGATCTACTTATAGAGACCATGAATAGTAGGCACTCTGAAGCCCTACTGAGAATTTCAAAATTTGCTAATATTCCTGTCACAGTAACCCCACATGCCACCCTAAATTCATCCAAAGGAGTGCTCTCTGAGTGAGACTTATTAAATGTTACTGAAGAGGAATTAGTCCAAGAGCTACAAGATCAAAAAGTTATACAGGCAAAGCGAATTAAAATCAAGAAAGATGGCGAACTGGTTCCGACACGCAGTGTTATACTGACGTTTTCAACACCAATCCTTCCAGCTACAGTTAAGGCTGGATATCTGAACTGCCATATCCGACCTTATATCCCTAATCCGCTCAGGTGCTTCAAGTGCCAAAAATTTGGCCATGCTCAAACAGTGTGTAGAGGGGTTTCAGTGTGCCCCAACTGTGGATCCAAGGAACACACTCAGACAGACTGCCCAGCACAAACACCAGTATGTCCAAACTGCAACGGTAGCCATCCAGCTTACTCAAAAGTTTGTGAAACCTGGAAAACAGGAAAGAAGATACAGAAATACAAAATAGAAAGGCCCCGGGTGCCAAGCGATTGTGACTGAGCGATTTATCTGTGCCTTATAGTGCGATTTCCAAAAAGTGATATATAGTTCTTTTGCGTTCCTCTCGTTAAGTAATCTATTTATTTTATAACTGCTCTTGCTACAAAAGTACCTGTACAGAGCAAGAAAGGCAAGCCACCTTTCTTTTTTCATATTCTTATTACTAACCCCCTACTACTTCTCGCTTGGTCACACCAGGCACTGCTCCTGCCTCCCCGTGGCGGGGCCGGAAACCTTGGCAGAAAAGCTCATCTGCCAAGGGCGAAAAGGAGCAAAGATGGAGCAAAATGATTATCCATCTTTAGAGCCGACAAGCTCTCGGCCACTTACTGAAATTGATCATGACATTTCACAACCCAAGAGGTTGAAAACAAATTCAACAACCAAAGAGTTTCCTTCCTTTTTAATTTTACATTCACTTTCAGAACAACCTCTCAGCAAATTATCTCCTTTCCTCATCCAGAAACACCTGGAGAGTATTGCAGGTTCTCCGAAGACTGTGAGAAGGCTGCAATCTGGAGACCTTCTTTTAGAAACAACAACAAGTAAACATTCAGAGAAACTCTTACAACTTTCAAATTTTGCTGGGATACCAATTAAAGTATCTCCCCATGCTACCTTAAATACATCCAAAGGTGTGATTTCTAGTTGGGATTTGTTGAACGTGACAGAGGATGAATTAACCCAAGAACTTCAGGATCAAAATGTTATTGCATCAAGAAGGATCATGACTAAAAAAGACAATAACCTTATGCCTACCAGGAATATCATTCTTACATTTAATTCCCCAAACCTACCATCAACAGTAAAAGCTGGCTATCTACTTTGTCGTGTTCGCCCGTATATACCCAATCCCTTGAGATGCTACAAGTGCCAAAAGTATGGTCACTCTCAGACAACATGTAGAGGAAACCCAGTTTGTCCAAACTGTGGATCTTCCGATCATACTCAGTCTGAATGTTTGGCGACAGAAAAGACATGTCCCAACTGTAACGGTAACCATCCTGCATATTCTAGAACTTGTGAGAGATGGAAAACTGAGAAACAAATTGTTAAATATAAGGTTGAGAACAAGGTAAGCTTTCAAGAAGCAAGGAAAATAATTGCTCCTACCATGCCCAAACGTACCTATGCAAATGTTGCACAAAAACAACAAACAGTATCCACCCAAACTGAAGTTACCGTCCCCTCAAACATATCAATCTCTGACTGGGCTCGAGCTGTCCTCTCTCAGCAACAGTCCAGTAACCCCAAGCATTCAGATCAGGCAAGTAACACTCCTCTTACAATACCAGCGACATCTCCTACTCTACCGGAAGATCCAATATTAGAAATTCATGCCGAAGAAGAAGAAATGGACACTGGTCGGCCAGTTTTCCTAAAAAAAGATAAGCAAAAATTGGAACGTCATAAACCAATCACCTTCAAAAAGCAGTCAGATACATCTCAAATAATTAAACACAAATAATGGCCATCATTGTACAATGGAACTGTAGAGGCTTTCGTTACAACACAGATGATATCCATAATCTAATTAACCAGTATTCTCCAGTTGCTCTCTGTCTCCAAGAAACTTACTTAACCTCGCAAATTTCTCCATCGATAAAGAACTACTGCCTTTATCGAAGAGATCGCAATACAGCAAATACTGCCCACGGTGGTGTAGCAATCCTGATAAATTCAAAGATCCCAACAAAGCATATCGCACTTCGAACTGAAATAGAAGCTGTTGCAGTTCGTATAACTCTCCATATTGCAATAACACTAGTCTCAATCTATTTACAGCCAAACCATACTTATTCTCTCAAAGAACTTGAAGACCTCCTCATACAGATACCTCCACCTGTCTGTATATTAGGGGACTTTAATGGGCACAACCCCCTATGGGGTGCTTCTAAATTGGATACACGTGGTCGACTCATTGAAAGACTTTTAGATGCACTAAACCTCACCATACTGAATACTGGCACGCACACTCACATTCAGCTCCCAACTGGAAATACTTCAGCAATAGACCTTTCCATTTGTTCTCCAGTACTGGTCCCGACCATAGAGTGGTATGTTATAAACGACCCCATGGGCAGTGATCACTTCCCAATCGTATGCAAGGTATTGATAGCACAGACTCCTTTAACTAAACCCTGCAGGAAATGGAAATTTACAAGAGCAAACTGGGCAAAATTTAAGTCATCAATCTCTTTCGATGAGAAAAAAATCCGTTTCCATCATATTGATGATGTGACAGACTACATCACGTCGCATCTCTTAAACGTGGCTAAAGATACAATACCATTATCAAACCCACCGGGTCGAAAGCACTATAATTATTGGTGGAATGAGGAATGCACCAAAGCAAAAAAAGCAAAAAATAAAGCGTGGAATTTGTTTCGGCGTTATCCAATCACAGCCAATCTGATAAATTATAAGAAAGTAAGGGCAAAAGCACGTTTCATACAGAGGCAAGCCAAAAAAGAATCCTGGGCTCGCTTTGCATCAACAATTAACAGAAATACTGACAGCAAATTAATCTGGAAAAAAATTAGACAGCTTTCTGGCAAGTTTCCAACCATACCCTCTCCAGTCCTCTCATGGAATGGGCGAGATTTAACTAGTCCCTCGGATATAGCTAACGCTTTGGGCAATACTTTTGCTGAGATCTCGGCAACATCAGCTTATACTACATCTTTCCAACGAATTAAAAACAGTCGAGAACGGTATTCTATTAACTTCCAAACTGCCCCCATTCTGCCATATAACAAACCTCTACAATATCCTGAATTATTGCATGCCATTAAAACAGCTCGTAATGGTGCCGCCGGACCAGATGGGATCTATTATATCATGCTGCAACATCTTGATGACAAGGCTTTGCGCCTCCTCCTGGTCTTTTACAACCGTATTTTTTTAGAAAAAAACTTATCCAGCTTCTTGGCACCACTCTATTGTTTTGGCGTTCCTGAAGCCTGGAAAAGATCCAACCAATCCCCATAACTACAGACCTATATCTCTGTCAAGCTGCCTCAGCAAAATCCTTGAAAAAATTGTCCACAATAGACTCGTCTGGATCATAGAGTCACAACATCTCATGAGCAATAGTCAGCATGGCTTTCGACAAAACAGATCATGCTTAGATCTCATGATCAAGGCTGAATTTGCCATTCGCAATGCGTTCGTTAAACACGAGCATCTGGTTATGGTTACTATAGATATACAGAAAGCCTTTGACACCACCTGGCGACATGGCATACTTAGTGATCTTTATTCTCTCGGTCTACGCGGAAACCTTCCCATATTTGTACAGAACTTCCTATACACTAGATCGTTTCAAGTAAAATACCAAAATGAGCTCTCTACAACTTTCATTCAGGAAGAAGGTGTTCCTCAGGGATCTGTGCTGAGTGCCACTCTTTTTGCTCTTAGAATAGATTCCATCACTAAACAGCTTCCAAACACAGTTGAGTCATATCTTTATGCTGATGACCTCTCCATTTCCTGCCATTCCCAAAGCATGAGATCAATTGAAAGGCAGCTTCAGATATCACTGAATAAAATACAACAATGGGCCAACCTAAACGGCTATCGACTCTCACAACAGAAAACAGTCGCCATCCATTTTTGTCGACAACGCAAACTCCATCTGGATCCTGAACTCCAAATTTCCAACTTCTCCATCCCAGTCAATAGTAACATCAGATTTCTAGGATTAATCCTTGACAACAAATTAAATTTCTTAGACCATATTAAAAATGTACGTACTTCCTGTTTAAAAAAGTTAAATATACTCAGAACTTTATCCGCCCTAACATGGGGTGCAGATCGCACCTCCTTACTTCGGCTATACAGGGCATTAATCCGATCCCGTCTTGATTATGGTGCTCCTGTCTATGATTCTGCCAGAGCAAGTGTTTTGCGCTGGCTTGATCCAGTTCAGCACAGCGCCTTGAGGACTGCACTTGGGGCTTTCAGAACATCACCAGCACATAGCCTCTACATTGACGCTCATGAGCCCCCGTTAACACTACGTAGGAAAACACTGCTACTGAAGTATGCTGTCAAAATACAAAGCTGTGCCTCGCATCCAATTCAGTCATATTTATTTAATCCACCACTAGAAAACCTCTACAGAAGTAAGCCTAGTATAGTAAAACCAGCTGGTCTTCGCCTTCTTGAACTGATGCAAGATTGGAAAGTTCCCATTCATTCTGTACAAGAAGTAGTAACATGCACTCAACCACCATGGACTCCTACTCCTCTACCCACCTGTGACACTTACCTTTGCCAATGGGGAAAAAATGTTCTTCAAGCATCAAATGTGAAACAACTTCATGCAATTCACACTCACAAATATTTTGACTTTTCTCCAATTTATACAGATGGCTCTAAATCTAACTCAAATGTTGGAGCAGCAGCAGTGTTCCTAAATACCACTATTTCAGCAGCCCTTCCACCTGAATTCAGTATATTCTCAGCAGAATTATATGCAATTAAACTAGCCTTAGAAAACCTCTGTTCTGACTGCTCACTAAAATTTGTTATTTACACTGATTCCCTCAGCTCAATTATGGCATTATCTAACTCCACAGATAAAGTTCACCCTCTTCTAAATGAAATTAGAAGATTATTACTGCAGATTGAAGAGCGCCACCAAATGATCACCTTCTGCTGGATTCCATCCCATTCTGGAATTTCTGGTAATGAACTGGCCGATAAAGCGGCAAAAAATCCATCTACCTTAGATTTAACCACTATCCCTGTTCCAGCATCAGACTACCCACAAATCATTCGTGACGCATGCCTAACAGAATGGACAGCACTCTGGCACTCTCAAACACATAACAAACTTTTTCAATTTAAACAGGATCCTAGAATTTGGCGTTCCAGTGTCCGTTCATCAAGACGAGAAGAGGTACTCCTTTCAAGATCAAGAATAGGCCATACACATTTGACTCACCTTCATTTACTCACAGGAGATGATCCACCACAGTGTCCACATTGTTTTCTAAATCTGACTGTGAAACACATTCTCATCGAATGCCCACACTATAATCAAGACAGAAATACAACCCTGCTATCTTTGGTTAACCTTCGCAAACCAATAACTCTAGAGAATGTCATTGGTGACAATGCAAATATCCCTGAATTTTTTAACTTTCTGAAGAAAATTGGAGTTTATAGTCATTTCTGATTTTTGCCTCTTCTGACATAAGAAGAAATTCTTATATATTATTACAATAAAGGAATAGGCGCATTATAGCCAAAGCTGCTTATGCGCCAGAAAACCCCCACAACAACAACAACAACAACAAAATAGAAAACAAAGTGACTTATCAAGAAGCAAGGAAACAAGTTTTGCTCACAGTACCGAAACTCACATATGCAGCTGCAACACAAAAATACAAATCAGAAGGAAGTAGGAATCACAAAGTGAAATTCTGCTGGATTCCAGGGCATTCTGGTATCTTAGGCAATGAGAGAGCAGATCAGGCAGCCAAAAATCCAAACAGTACAACACCAGCAAATTATAAAGTTCCATATAGAGATTATTTGAGGCATATAAAAAAAGTCTATATGTTTCAGTGGTCAGAAATATGGAAGGCACAAAGTAATAACAAGTTGCTCCAAATCAAAAAAGAACCTGCGTTATGGATTTCCAGCTTTAGACAAAATAGACAGGAAGAAGTTGTTCTAGCAAGACTAAGGATTGGACATACTCATCTAACCCATGTGTTTCTACTCATGGGGGATGACCCACCTCGATGCACGCATTGTTCACTACCGCTTACAGTCAAACATATACTTTTAGATTGTCCTCACTACTCTCCTTTCAGAAGAATTTTCCACTCTCAATCACAACTACAAGAACCGTTATCGCTTAACCATATGATTGGCAATAGTGCTAACCTAGCTACACTCTATACATTTCTGAAGGAAATACATATATATGAATGCCTATGATGCCAAAATAGAACATATACCTTAGAATAATAATGTAGGACCTGGCACATTTTGGCCTTAGCTGTCCTTGTGCCTTTAAACACCAATACCAATACCAATACCAATACAAATCAGAAGGAACACAAACTGAAGTGTCCATACCACCAGCTACATCCATTTCCGGCTGGGCTCGGACTGTTCTAGCGAATCCGCAGGAGTCCCCTAAAGGAAAAGTAAAAGAACAAGCAAATAATACCCCAGTAACCGTACCACCAACTATTGCTCCATTACGTTCAGATACTGAAAGTCTAAGAAATCTTAAACAGCAAAATACTTTAACCGCAGATATGGAAACCGATAACACCACCAACAATGATGAAACAGTCTTAGAAATACATGCTGAGGAAGACATGGATACTGCACGACCCACTTTCCCGAGAAAAGATAAAATAAAACTGGAACGCCATAAACAGATTGGTTCTAAAAAACAGTCAGAAATAATTTCTACCTCAAAAGCTAAATAATGGAACAGTTGATTCAATGGAATTGTAGAGGCCTCCGTAACAACATAGATGACATTCACGACTTGATAAATCAGCATCATCCAGTAGGCATCTGTCTACAAGAAACGAATCTCTCTCCACAAGTGACACTTTCAGTTAAAAACTATACCTTGTTCAGGCAAGACAGGATCTCTGCCCATGGATCACATGGTGGTGTAGCTATATTGATTGACAGTAAAATCCCATCCAGACGTATTCCTGTCCAAAGCACTTTAGAAGTAGTTGCAGTACGCCTCGCTCTTGGCACAACGCTTACTCTCGTATCTATATATATCTCACCAAATCAGAACTGCCCGATAACTGAACTAGATGATCTTATCTTACAACTACCTTCTCCTTTCTGCATATTGGGTGATTTTAATGCGCATCACCAGTTATGGGGATCTTTACATACAGACAACCGGGGACGCACGATAGAGGCTTTTCTTTTAAAGCATAATATCACACTGCTGAACACAGGCTCCGACACCTATGTCCATTTTCCAACAGGCTCGACTTCTGCTATAGATCTGTCCTTATGCTCACCAATGTTATTTCCAGATTTCGATTGGAGAGTTTCAGAAAATCCATTAAACAGTGATCATTTTCCTATAATCTGTAAGCTCTGCACAAGAAGAAACTTACCAGTAAGTAGTCGAACCAAGTGGAAATTCTCAAAAGCTGACTGGAATAAATATGCATCAAGCGTTACACTAGATGATGATATTATCCATCATCACTCCATAGATGACGCCGTTAAACACATCACAGAAGAAATGCTGGCGGCAGCTGCTATAGCCATTCCTAAAACTTCAATTAAAGGATTCAAACACAAAAATTACTGGTGGAATTCGGCGTGTAACACTGCTAAGGCGGAAAAGAACAAGGCATGGAATCAGTTCCGAAAAAATCCAACCACTGCCAATCTGATTACCTTCAAGAAACTTAAAGCCCAGGCCCGATACATCCGGCGAAAAGCTAAAAAAGAGTCTTGGATTCGTTTTGCCTCATCTGTCACTAAAGACTCAAGTGCAGGACTGATCTGGCGGAAAATAAGATGCCTTACCGGAAAGTCTCCATCAATTCTCTCCTCTATCATTGTCTATAAAGGACAAGAGGTAACCCTTCCCGAGAATATTGCAAACATCCTCGCGGAATCCTTTGCTCACCATTCTGCATCAACCTCATATGATCCAACTTTCTTAAAAAGCAAATCAGTAGCTGAAAAATATAAAATAAATTTCAGAACGAAGTCAGCCCTCTCTTATAATGAACCACTTACCATATATGAATTAGAAGAATCTCTAAAAAAATCTGTCAATAGTGCATCTGGTCCAGACGGCATATTCTACTTAATGATAAAAAATCTAAATGAGAAATCTCGTTACTCTCTCCTAAAACTTTTCAACCGGATATTTGTCACAAATTACTTTCCCCTATCTTGGCGCCATTCTGTAGTCCTACCCATTCCAAAACCAGGAAAAGACCAATCAGACCCACATAATTATAGACCAATCTCACTTACTAGCTGCTTAGGTAAGACCCTGGAAAAAATGGTACATCGTCGCCTCACCTGGTATCTGGAAACTCAAACTACGGTGAACAACGATCAGTTTGGATTTCGTAAAAACAGATCTACCTTAGACCTCATGATAAAGGCTGAGGCAAATGTGCGAAATACATTCATAAAAAACGAACATTTAGTTATGGTGAGCTTAGATATAGCGAAAGCCTTTGAAACTACGTGGCGTCATGGCATCCTTTGTGACCTGCATGCCCTAGGATTAAAAGGACATTTACCAGCATTCATTCAGAGCTTTCTTGAATATCGAACTCTCCAGGTCTGTTATCGAGGTACACTCTCCAAAATCTACATACAGGAAGAAGGAGTCCCACAAGGGTCAGTCCTTAGTGCCACACTCTTCGCAGTTAGAATACACACTCTAACAACAACCATACCGAATTCAGTAGAAACTTATCTTTATGCCGATGACCTCACTATATCCAGTCACTCACAAAATATGTACTCTATCGAAAGGAAACTCCAAATATCAATAAATAAAATACAAACGTGGATGTCACAAAATGGTTACAGACTGTCACCAGAGAAAACTGTCGCTATACACTTCTGCCAGAAACGAAAACTGCACCCTGATCCTGAATTGCGCCTGGGAAACCATGCTATTCCAGTTAATGATAATATTAGATTTTTAGGATTAATATTAGATAAAAAATTAAACTTCCTGAAACACATACAGCATGTACGAACTATTTGTTTGAAGAAAATGAATATTCTTAGAGTGCTTTCTGCGATGTCATGGGGAGCTGACCGACTCTCCCTCCTTCACCTGTATAAAACTATAATCCGATCCAGACTAGACTATGGCGCACCCGTATATGGCTCAGCTAGAAAATCAGCTTTACAGTCCCTAAATACCATTCAACATAATGCACTTAGAATAGCCCTAGGTGCCTTCCGAACGTCGCCAGTCCAGAGTCTTTATATTGATGCACATGAACCTCCCCCCTCGACGTGGGCACCTGTACGTGGTGAGGGGACCTCCCAGTGACGCTGCTGGACTTCCAGACTAGCATCACTGGGATCCAACGCCCACAGCCTAGGTTCCGGGCTTACATCAATGGAATCCGGCGTGTTTGCCGTGCGCTGCGACCCGTGGAAATTCGGAAAGGGGGATCCTGGTGGTTGAGGGGCCCAGCTTCAATACACCACTTTGGCCCCTGCTTCGACAAGACGGGTGGTCCTGGAAGGCCCGGCTAGGATCAATCGGCTAGTAGGTTCGCCTGCGAGGGTCAACCGTGTCAATGCCACGCCCCTACCCTCATGGTCCGAGGGACAGGATTCAGGCTGGCGGCGGTGCGGGTATAGTGTCTGGGTAGCCCTGGCGTCCCACTCCCGAGCGCATTTATTGCATGCCGGGTAGTGGGCGTCCCTTTGGGCTCCGTGGTGGGTGGGGAGCCCGGGCACTGAATAACTAAATAAACTTCATGAATCCTGAGAAACTTACTTCTTCAGGGGCCCCAACCCGGTCCCTATCTGAAAATATAGACGGAGAGGCAGATATTATTGCAACAAAAAGGCAGCGAACTGAAACATCATCATCAGGGCCTGTCCCAAGATTCCTAATTATTCATTCCACCAGTGAAAAACCGATTGGTAAAATGTCGCCCTTTTTTATTCAAAAAGGGTTAGATGGGTTAGTAGGTTCTCCCAAATCAGTTAAGAGGCTCCGTTCTGGAGACCTCTTAATTGAAACAAAAAATGACAGGCAATACGAACATCTACTCCGAGTAACATCAATCGGAGGAATCCCTGTAACAGTGACACCACACAGAACTCTCAATTCATCGAGAGGTGTCATTTCGGAGTGGGACCTTCTCGACGTGACCGAGGAGGAAATCTGCTCCGAATTAAAACCACAGGGAGTCATTGCTGTCAAGAGAATCACTGCGCGAAGGGATGGAAAAATTGTTAAAACCAGGAGCGTAATCCTGACTTTTAACACTCCTAAACCTCCTGACGAGATTAAAGCTGGATACATCAACTGTTCAGTGCGTCCATACGTTCCGAACCCTTTACGGTGCTTTAAGTGCCAGAAGTATGGACATTCTCAAATGGCCTGCCGTGGAGTCCTTGCATGCGCTCGATGCGGTGCAAAGGACCACGAAACAACAGCTTGTTCAGCCGCAAAACCCACCTGTATTAACTGTGAGGGCGAACATCCGGCCTACTCACGAGCATGCCAGAGGTGGAAAGAAGAGAAAGAAATTCAACGGCTGAAGGCAGAGCTAAATATATCATACCAGGAGGCAAGGAAATCGGTCAAACCCCTGAATATCAACAGACCTACCTACGCCCAGAAGGTAGCAGGGAGATGTTCCGTCGGAACTCAGACGGACATGACCATTCCTCCCAAGGAGTCTTTCACTCCCATCGCGCGGAGGCCCCGGGTGCCAAGCGATTGTGACTAAGCGATTTCTCTGTGCTTTCACTGCGATTCTCAAAAGGTGAATTCTAGTTCTATTTTACGTTCTTCTCCTTAATAAATCCTTTTATTTAATAGCAGCTCTTTTTTCAAAAGTACTGATCGAGAGCAAGAAAGGAAAGTAACCTTTCTTTTTTCATATTTAATAGACTAATCACTACTAACTTCGCTTGGTCACACCAGGCACTGCTCCTGCCTCCCCGTGGCGGGGCCGGTAACCTTGGCAGAAAAGTCCATCTGCCAGGGGCTAAGAGGAGCCAACATGGAAAAAAATATGTTTCCAACTATAGAGTCGACAAGCTGTCGACCAGATACCGAAAATAAACATGACTCGTCACAAGCAAAGAGGTTGAAAACAAATCCCTCGGTGACAGACTTACCAGCATTTTTAATAATGCACTCACTATCAGAACAGCCTCTCAGTAAGCTATCCCCTTTTCTAATCCAAAAACATCTGGAAAGTATTGCAGGGTCTCCCAAGACGGTTAAGAGACTGCAATCAGGGGACTTACTTGTTGAAACTCTAAACCACAGGCATTCTGAAAAACTACTAAAAATGACAACTTTTGCTGGTATTCCAGTTAACGTAACTCCACATGCAACCCTAAATACATCAAAGGGTGTAATATCTAGTTGGGACCTGATGAATGTGACGGAGGAAGAAATTAAAGAAGAACTTAAGGAACAAAATGTCATCGCTGTAAAGAGAATTATGGTCAAAAGAGACAATATACTGATACCTACCAGAAATATAATTCTCACCTTTAACAGTCCAAATCTGCCCTCATCAATAAAAGCAGGATATCTTCTTTGCCGCACTCGTCCGTTTATACCAAATCCGTTGAGATGTTATAAATGCCAAAAGTATGGCCACTCTCAAACGACATGCAGAAGCAACCCAGTTTGTCCCAACTGTGGATCCTCTGATCACATTCAAAGTGATTGTTCAGTGAAAGAAATGATCTGTCCCAACTGCAAAGGCAACCATCCGGCCTACTCTAAGACATGTGAGAGATGGAAAACAGAGAAAAAAATTATGCAATATAAAGTCGAAAATAAAGTTAGTTATCAGGAAGCAAGAAAATTAGTTGCACCCATTATACATAACCGTACCTATGCCAGTATCGCAAAAAAATATCAGACAATAGCCACGCAAACTGATGTTACCATTCCACATAACATATCAATCTCCGACTGGGCTCGAGCTGTCCTCTCTCAGCAAGAGTCCAATACCCTGAAGCACTCAGACCAAGCCAGTAATACGCCTCTTAAAATTCCAGCAAAATCTCCTCCTCCACCAGTGATTGCTACTACTTCAAATAATCTTAATTCATCTACAAAAAAGGTTATTCAGGACACATCGATGCATTCAGAGTATTCTCCCAAACAGGAAGATCCGGTTCTGGAAATATTTGCAGAAGAAGAAGATATGGACACAGGTCGCCCTACATTTCCAAAAAGAGACAAACCAAAGCCAGAACGCCATAAGACATCCACGTCAGGTACAGCTTCTTCTTCTAAATTCAAGTAATGCCTAACATCTTGCAATGGAATTGCAGAGGCTTTCGTGGCAACATTGACGACATTCATTACTTAATTAACCGCTACTCTCCAGTTGGTTTCTGCCTGCAAGAAACCTATTTAACTCCTCAAATTTCCATTTCCATAAAAAACTACTCAATCTATCGACTAGATCGGAATACATCCAATTCTGCTCGAGGTGGTGTAGCTATCTTAATTAACACAAGGATTCCAGCTAGGCAAATCACTCTCCAAACCCAAATCGAAGCTGTCGCCGTGCGTCTGATTAGTCAGACTGCTTTAACTCTAGTCTCAGTTTATCTCCCACCAAATCATACTTACTCTTATAATGATCTTAAAGAACTTTTATTACAGCTCCCCTCCCCTATCTGCCTGCTAGGGGATTTCAATGGCCACCACCCTTTATGGGGATCAACTAAATTAGACAGACGCGGCCGACTGATCGAAACTTTACTGGATATGCTATTAAACTAGCACTGGATGATATTACCCAGCATCAACTTCTACCTGCTCTAATCTATACTGACTCCCTTAGTGCAGTAGCAGCTTTGCAGAACAGCAAACATTCCTCAAATTCCTTGATTCAGCATATCAAAAAACAACTCGGAATTTTTCATAAAGCAAGAAAACAAGTGTCTATCTGTTGGATTCCCAGCCATGCTGGAATTCTAGGAAATAATCATGCAGACCAAGCCGCAAAAAATCCAGATCTTAATATACATGATAACTTTCAGTTTGTACAATTTACAGATTATAGGGATGTATTTCGTACCAAATATACTTCCATCTGGAAACAACTTTGGAGGGACCAATCGTGCAATAAACTTCGCAGAATAAAAAAAGATCTATGTTTGTGGAATTCTAGCTCACGTACAAATAGACAGGAGGAAGTTATATTAACAAGACTGCGCATTGGACATACCTTCCTTACTCACAAACATTTACTTTTAAGAGAAGATCCACCGCTCTGCTCTGTCTGTCAGATACAACTTACAGTAAGGCATATCCTGATTGATTGTCCCTCATATTCAGCCGTTCGAGCCACATCCTTCCAATCATTAGGAAACTTGCAAGCTCCTCTAACCCTCTCTCATGTACTTGGTGACAAAGCAAACCTAAGTGAGCTCTTTATATATATTAAACATCTAGGAATAATAAATGCACTCTGATATATCCATCCTAAATCATTAAAATGAACGTAATGACGCTGACAGACACATATTGGCCACAGTTGCCCTTGTGTCGTGAAATTTTCATACCAACAACAACTTTACTGGATAACGAAAACCTCACTCTTCTTAACAGTGGTTCGCACACCCATATACAGTTACCTAATGGACAGACTTCTGCCATTGACCTATCGATTTGCTCCCCAATACTGTTTTCAGTCATACAATGGTCCGCTCTGGATAATCCCATGGGCAGCGACCATTTTCCAATTGTTTGTAATCTGATGACTACACAACCACCATTAGACGAACCCTGCAGGAAATGGAAATTTTCTAAAGCTAATTGGGACAAATTTCAATCAGCAATCACATTGGATAAAAAAATTATACAACTACATCCCATAGATGAAGTTACCGACTATATCACTTCCTGCCTTTTATTTGCAGCTAAAATCTCAATTCCAATATCAAATTCAAAGACTCGACGCCATTTCAACTGTTGGTGGAATGAGGAATGCACAAAAGCGAAGAAAGAACAAAATAAAGCATGGAATTTATTTCGGCGAACTCCAACTACAGTTAATCTTATTCAATACAAGAAACTAAAGGCAAAAGCTCGTTTCATTCAAAGACAAGCCAAGAAAGATTCTTGGACTCGGTTTGCATCCACTATCAATAGAAACACGAACCCACGATTAATATGGAAGAAAATTAGGCAGCTTTCCGGGAAGTTTCCAACTGCTCCTTCCCCAATTCTCTCCTGCAATGGTCTAAACGTTTCTGCTCCTCTGGATATAGCAAATGCCTTAGGCAAAACGTTTGCTGACGTCTCAGCTGCTTCCACCTACTCTCCGGAATTTCAGAAAACTAAGAACACCGCAGAACAGAGACACATCAACTTTCGAACTTCACTGCTACTTCCATATAACCAGCCACTCCAAAAATGTGAACTTATGCAAGCCATCAGAACAACGCGCAACAGTGCCGCTGGGCCAGATGGGATATATTATGTTATGTTACAGCACCTTGATGAGGAAAACTTACAAATGCTGCTAGCCTTTTTTAACCGAATCTTCCTGGGAAATGTTTATCCCACTTCTTGGCACCATTCTACAGTTTTGGCCTTCTTGAAACCTGGAAAAGACCCCTCCAATCCTAATAGTTACAGACCAATATCTCTGTCCAGTTGCCTCGGTAAAATTCTTGAAAAAATGATCCACAGTCGACTCGCTTGGATCATTGAAAGCGAACATCTACTAAGTAATAGTCAGCATGGCTTTCGCCAAAACAGGTCCTCCTTTGATCTGATGATCAAGGCTGAATCCGAAATTCGCAATGCCTTTGTTAAAAACGAACACCTAGTTATGGTCTCCATAGATATTGAGAAGGCATTCGATACCACCTGGCGTTATGGAATTCTCCGTGACCTCCATAACCATGGTCTCCGTGGCAACCTGCCTATATTTATTAAGAACTTCCTCAAGAGCAGATCTTTCCAGGTGCGATATCAAAATTCCCTTTCTACTACATTCTTGCAAGAAGAAGGAGTACCACAAGGGTCAGTTTTGAGTGCGACCCTCTTTGCCCTCAGAATTGATTCTATCACAAAAGAACTTCCAAATACTGTAAAGGCGTACCTTTACGCTGACGATCTCTCTCTTTCTTGCCATTCACAGAATATGAGATCTATTGAAAGGCAATTGCAGATATCTCTCAATAAAGTACAAAAGTGGGCTGAGTGCAATGGATATCGTCTTTCCCAACAAAAAACAGTTGCGATCCACTTTTGCAATCAACGCAAACTGCATACGGATCCTGAACTTCGGATATCAAATACCACCATTCCGATTGCCAGCAATACCAGATTCTTGGGACTAATCCTGGACAGTAAGCTGAATTTCTTTGAGCATGTTAAATTGTTACGTACTACCTGTCTCAAAAAGATCAACATGCTAAGAGCTTTATCTGCCCATTCTTGGGGAGCAGACCGTACAACTTTGCTGCTCTTATATAGAGCATTGATCAGATCCCGTTTAGATTATGGTGCTCCAGTTTATGATTCTGCCCGAAAGAGTGTACTACGCTGGCTAGATCCTATTCAACATAATGCACTGCGGATTGCAATTGGTGCGTATAGGACATCTCCAACTCATAGTCTATACATTGAAGCTCATGAGCCCCCTCTGCATCTCCGCAGAAAAATGCTGTTACTTAAATATGCAGCCAAAATACAGACTTGCTCTTTGCATCCTATTCAGCCCTACCTTTTTAATCAACCACTAATTAATCTCTATAGAAATAAACCAGGTAAAATCCGACCAGCTGGCCTACGGCTTCTTGAAATATCACAGAACTGGAATGTTCCTCTCCACAATAGGCAACAGATAGAGAATTACTGTCATCCTCCGTGGACATCGTTTCCTCAACTAACTTGTGATACTTATTTTCTACAATGGGGAAAGAATCGCCTACCGACACTGAATGTGCAACAACTCCATGCTAGCCATCTTCAAAGCTGTGCTGACTTCTTGCCGGTATATACGGATGGTTCCAAATCTCTTTCAACTGTTGGCGCAGCAGCAGTGTTTCCCTCTGCTATCATATCAGCTTCTCTTCCACCTGAGTATACCAACTTTTCAGCAGAACTGTATGCAATACAATTAGCCCTAGAAAATTTGACTCTACATCCATCTGAAAAATATATAGTTTACACTGACTCTCTCAGCTCAATTAGAGCAATGCAGAATCCCTCTCAACAGAATCACCATATTTTAATTAAAATCAGGAGTTTACTATTGCAAATTGACAACCGTCAACAACTAGTGAAGTTTTGCTGGATTCCGGCACATTCAGGCATAAAAGGAAATGAACTAGCTGATATATCTGCTAAAAATCCATCAACCTTAGACTTAACCTCTGCCTTCATTCCAGCATCTGATTATAATATCATAATTCAAACAGCATACCATGCACAGTGGACAGCGCTATGGCATAAAGAAACAAATAACAAACTTTTTCAATTGAAACAGGACCCAAAATTATGGCACTCATGCACTCAGACAGTTCGGCGAGAAGAAGTGGTACTCGCACGGATAAGAATAGGGCATACCCATCTGACTCACCTCCATTTACTTACCGGCAATGATCCTCCACAGTGTTCACACTGCTCTGAACATCTAACAGTCAAACATATTTTGATTGACTGTCCACACTATCAACCACATCGTACTTCAACACTTCAAAATCTGGCTAATATTCAAGAACCGCTGACACTACATCATATCATAGGAGAGGAGGCAAATATTAAGGAACTTTTCTGCTTTCTGAAACAAATTAGAGTGTATAATCTTTTATGAATAGCTCTCAGAACTGAAATGAATTTGAATTGTTACGTTCTTTATTATTTTCTGATATAACTACGAATAGGCGCACTATAGCCATAGCAGCTAATGCGCCAATAAACAACCATACCACACACACACATACCATCGCGCGGTATCTCTTAAGTTCGCAAAAACCTACACAGAAGGACCAATCAGCTGCCACTCCTATATCGGTACCTCCTAATGCTCCACAAATTACAAAGGTAGTTATGAAAGAAAAGAATAAGAAAGGGGAAGTCTCCCCTAGTACCCAAGAAAAGATGGATGTCGAGCAGAAGGAGGTACCCGAAGAGTCAGTCTTGGAACTCTTTGCGGAGGAGGAAATGGACACGGGACAGCGTCCTTTCTTCCCCAAAAAAGATAAATCCAAGACTGACAAAAGTAAGCCCTCAGCACCTCGGAAGCCGCCTGATGGACCCACCAAGCCAAAATAATGGCTAAATTCCTACAATGGAATTGTCGTGGATTCCGGCGAAATATAGATGACATCAAGGCCCTCCTGCAAAAGCACGAGCCAGTTTGCTTTTGCTTGCAGGAGACATATCTAAAGGCAAATGATGATCCCACCATGCACAACATCACAGTTTTTCGAAAGAATAGAATTGCGGACGGCTCTGTACATGGGGGAGTGGCTATCCTTGTGGGTAACCATACCCCAGTGCAGCCCTTGCTAATTACAACCAGCATAGAGGCTGTTGCAATTCGCCTTTCAGTGGGATTCTTATTAACTGTATGCTCTATTTATTTGCCACCTGGGACTGACATCTCCCAGGCAGACCTTGATGATCTTCTAACGCAGTTGCCTCCCCCTTTATTACTTCTCGGGGATATGAATGGACATAACACCCTGTGGGGTAGTGCTAGCATCAACGGAAGGGGACGAGTCATAGAGCGTATGCTCAATGACAATGACCTTTCCCTTCTAAATACTGGAATAAACACCTTCTTCCACATGCCTACCCGTACCTTTTCTGCCATTGATCTCTCTATCTGCTCCCCTTCTCTGCTCCCTTCACTCACTTGGGAAGTGGAGGAGAATCCATACGGAAGTGATCACTTCCCTGTGATAACCTTGTTACACAGTGGGAGACCATGTCTTCCCTTCAGGTTACCACGGTGGAAGTTTGATCAGGCTGACTGGACTGCCTTCCAACATCAGGCAAATTTTAATCTTAGTACAGTCAGTCAAGAGCCTATCAATGATGCAGTTAAGTACATCACAGAAAATATTGTCCAAGCAGCTGCGAATACTGTTCCAAAAACATCTGCCCGGTTTCCACCATTTCCCAAACCCTGGTGGAATTCACAATGCACAGCAGCAAAAAAGGCTCAAAACAAAGCGTGGGGGATATTCCGCCGATATCCTACCACGACCAACCTTATAGCCTTTAAACGTGCACGAGCCAAAGCACGCTACATCCGTCGTCAGAGTCAAAAGGAATCGTGGATCCGTTTTACATCATCTATTAACCAGTCTACCAACTCTAAGGTAGTCTGGGATAAAATCCGGAAAATGAAGGGAACATACACAGCGCACCCCTCATCGGTCCTTGAATATAATGGATGTACTATTGCAGACTTTACTGCAATAGCGAATGCTCTTGGGGAAACTTTTTCTACAATCTCCGCAACATCATCTTACTCCCCAGAGTTTCTGGTCCTAAAGCGCAACGCTGAAAAACAGGCCCTTAAATTCACATCGAAGGGATCCCACCCATACAATGGGCCATTTAATATCCATGAGCTGAAAACAGCACTCGCCCGTACAAAGGCTACCGCTGTTGGACCAGATAACATCCATTATGAAATGATCAAACATCTTTCACCAGAATCCATGGACCGTCTGCTCCTCCTGTACAACAGAATCTTCCTCGAGGAGCACTTTCCGGAAACCTGGCGCAAGGCAACTATTCTTGCTTTTGCTAAGCCGGGAAAGGATCCTAAATATCCAAAAAACTATCGTCCTATTGCTCTGACCAGCTGTCTGTGCAAAATATTGGAGAGAATGGTCAATGCTCGGCTCTTATGGTATTTAGAGTCGAATGACCTTCTCTCCCGCTTTCAGTGCGGCTTCCGAAGAAATAGGTCCACATTGGACCACTTAGTTAGACTGGAAACATCTATCCGAGATGCTTTCCTAAAAAGAGAACATTTGGTGTCGGTGTTCTTTGACATGGAAAAAGCGTACGACACAACTTGGAGATTTGGTATTTTAAGAGACCTATACAATCTCGGTCTGAGAGGCCACCTTCCCATTTTTATTAAAAATTTTTTATCCTGCCGTTATTTCCAAGTTCGTGTAGGATCCTCCCTTTCGCGGCCTTTTTGCCAAGAGGAGGGGGTACCACAAGGATCTGTCTTAAGTGTTACGCTTTTTGCCATTAAAATAAATTCTATTTCGGAACAACTTCCTCCAACTGTAAACAGTGCACTCTATGTCGATGACTTCAGCATATTCTCTCAATCATGCAATATGAGGGTTATTGAGAGACAACTGCAACAAGCTATTGACCGTGTTAACATCTGGGCCACGGCCAGTGGTTTCAGGTTCTCACCGGAGAAGACCGTTTGCGTCCATTTTTGTCGCAAACGTAACCTCCACCCTGAGCCTGAATTACGACTTGGACAAAGCACCATCCCAGTCGTATCAGAGGCAAAATTCCTGGGACTCATTTTTGACAAAAAGTTGACATTTGTTCAACACATTCGTCAGCTACGTATGAAGTGTACGAGAGGGCTTAACATCCTCCGCTCTCTCTCTTCTACCTCTTGGGGTGCAGACCGATGCACTCTACTACGTCTGTACCGTGCACTTGTGCGCTCAAAATTAGATTATGGGTCTCAGGTGTATGCATCTGCCAGAAATAGCGCCGTTCGTTGGCTTGACCCCATCCATCACCAAGCCATTCGTATCGCTACTGGTGCATTCCGAACATCACCTGTCCAAAGTCTGTATGTCGAAGCAAATGAACCATCGTTGTCGCTTCGACGAATGCAGTTGTCTCTACAATATGCCTTCAAGCTGAAGTCCCTGCCGGACCACCCCACGTGGACATCCGTTTTCGAGCCACGATGGGAAAATCTTTATAACACACGACGGACCGCCAATCGCCCATTCGGCATTCGTGTTCAAGAGCTACTCAATGAGCTTAACATCTCGGTAGACAAGGTCGCTCGATCACCAAAGGAGCCCCTTCCACCCTGGCATGCACAAACACCAGCATGTGACTTCTCGCTCAAACTTGCGACGAAGTCTAATACTCCAGCCTCTGTCTACCTTCAGCTCTATTCACAACACCGTGCAGAACATTCTGACTTCTTGCCAGTTTACACAGACGGCTCGAAGTCAGAATCGTATGTGGGATCTGCTGCTGTCTTTCCAAATAATACCGTATCAGAGCAGATACCCCTTGACTGCAGCATTTACACTGCAGAGCTGCATGCCATAGAGTTAGCTCTAGATCACATAAGAAAACACCGTTACCAACGGAGTATTATATATGCCGACTCAATGAGTGCACTACAGGCTTTATCAGCGATGTCACACACTAATCATCCAACCCTGTCCCGAATCCAGCAGATATTATACAGCCTCTTTGTAAGTGGATTCGATATCCGATTCTGCTGGATTCCCAGTCACATCGGGATTAGAGGAAATGATTTGGCTGACACTGCAGCCAAATCGGCAGCCCTGACGGATAATCTTGACCTGTTAGTCCCCTATACAGACTACAGGCAAGTGATCCGTAGTAACCTACAATCTCAGTGGCAAGATTCGTGGCATCGACTGATTACTACAAACAAACTATGTCGAATTAAGCCTATGATCCATCCATGGCGGTCCAGCTTACGCAGGGATCGCAAAGAGGAAGTTGTTCTTGCTCGGCTCCGCATAGGACACTGTCATCTAACACACTCCTTTTTGCTGAGGGCTGATGACCCTCCTATGTGCGAGCAGTGCGACACCATTTTATCCATCAAACATATTTTATGTGACTGTACCAATTTTAGAAATGCTCGTTATACCGCTTTTAACCATCTGACTGAGCCATATACACTCAGTCAGATTTTATCCGACAATGACCATGTGTCTGCTATTTTTAGTTTCCTAAAAACAGTAAACCTTTTTACTCGTATTTAAAAAAAAAAAAAAACTCTTATTATTTTAAGGTTTACTATTGATACTCGTTTACAGATATTTGTCTTTTACAGTTTACAATTGTTTTTATACTCTGACTTAGTGACCTAATTCATTAGGTCACTGAATGTTTTACTAATTTTGTTGACAAAGTTTTGGCGCATTATAGCCTAAGTTGCTGATGCGCCAATAAAACTCAACTAACTAACTAACTAACATGAACCTCCATTATCGTTTCGGAGACAGATGCTGCTGCTTACGTACGCTGCCAAACTTCGGAGTATGCCCTCACATCCCATCTGGCCTTACATGTTTGCTCCGTCTTTCCAAAATTTATACAGAAATAAACCAAATGAAAATAAACCTGCTGGAATCAGATTGAAAGATGTTGTACAGAATTGGAGTGTCCCACTCGACAATATCCACCCTTGGCCCCGAGTGCCAAGCGATAGTTCCCAAGCGATCTTTATAGTGCGTTTTCTAGCGTTTTTCCTAGAGTGAGTACTAGTGTTTTCATAAACCCTCCACCGCTCGCAACGTCACTGCTGACCGCTCGCAACGTTACTGCTTCCCTCGCTGAGCAACGTCACTGCTTCAACGCTAGCAACGTTACTGCTAACCCCGCTTGCATCGTTACTGCTATCGCTAGCAACGTACTGCTCTCCTATTCTTCTGATCGCTTGGCCACTAGTTGGCACCGCTCCTGCCTCCACGTGGCGGGGTCGGAAACCTGGGAGAAGGAAGCTCCTCTCCCGGGGCGAAAAGGAGCAACAATGGATTGCGATGACTATCCACCACTAGAGCCAACAGGCTCTCAACATGTTGACACCCGTAGAAGGGAACATGATCCAAGTCTCTCAAAAAGAATGAGAACAGATTCTAGCAAACCAGAACCACCAGCTTTTCTGATAATGCATTCACTATCGAATCAACCAGTAAGCAAATTGTCTCCCTTTGTCATTCAAAGATGTCTTGAAAACTCAGCAGGAACACCAAAAATGGTAAAAAGACTCCAGTCAGGAGATCTATTAATTGAAACCACGCAGGCAAGACACTCTGAACTGTTATTGAAACTTTCAACTATAAGCGGAATCCCAATTAAAGTCACCCCGCATAATACACTGAACTCCTCCAAAGGAGTTATAAGTGAGTGGGATTTACTAAACGTCACCGAAGAGGAAATAGTTACGGAATTACAAGAACAAAAAGTAACACAAGCAAGGCGAATCATGATCAGGAAGGACGACAAACTAGTTCCAACACGAAATATCATATTGACCTTTAGTACACCAAATTTACCAAACTCAGTGAAAGCAGGCTACCTCCACTGCCGAGTCCGGGCATACATTCCAAATCCCTTAAGGTGTTTCAAATGCCAAAAATTTGGACATTCTCAAACAACGTGCAGAGGAGAAATTACATGTCCTAATTGTGGTTCGAAAAATCATTCTCAAACAGATTGTACTGCAAAATCTCCAGAGTGCCCAAACTGTAAGAATGATCACCCAGCTTATTCAAAATCATGTGATCTGTGGAAAATGGAAAAAAAGATACAGAAGTTTAAGATTGAAAACAAAGTATCATATCAAGAAGCAAGAAGACAAGTCAAGGTAACAATGCCAAAACGCAGCTATGCTACTGCTACCCAAAACTGTCAAGCTGTTGCTATCCAAACAGAAGTGTCAATCCCTCCTAACACTTCCATTGCAGAATGGGCACGATCTGTACTTTTGACAAATCAGCCCGCTAACAAACCTGTTTCAATCGACGAAATAAACAATACTCCACTCTCAGTTCCATCTAAAATTACGTCAATTGATAAATTACAAAGGAAACCACAAAGACAACGCGCCACTGAATTGCAACAACCTAATTCAAGCAGCATGGACAGCGAAGCTGTAAATGCACAAGAGGAAACAATCCTTGATCTTCATGCAGAAGATGACATGGAAACTGGATGTTCATCTACTGGTACCGATGAGGTAGAAGGGAGTACAGAATACGGACGCCCTTTTTTTCCAAGAAAGGATAAGATAAAACATGATCGTCAAAAGCAAAATGCTCCATCTTACAAGAAACAGACAGAATCATCTTCCCTCTCTAAAACCAAATAATGATGTACATCGCACAATGGAATTGCAGAGGTTTACGCAGCAATACCGATGATATATATGACTTGATCTCGCAATATAATCCGGTAGCCTTTTGCTTGCAAGAGACTTACTTAAATCCAAAGGTAACTTATTCAATTAAACATTTTACAGTCTATAGAAAAGATAGAATTAGTTCAAGCCATGCACATGGTGGAGTTGCAATTTTAGTGAATTGTAAATTTCCAGCAAGAAACATTCCTCTTCAGACCCACTTAGAAGCCGTTGCAGTTCGTGTAGCAATGGGAAAAACAATAACTCTTGTCTCCCTGTACCTTCCACCTAACAATATTTACACGTTTCAAGAATTAGAAGATCTTATAAAACAAATACCATCTCCTTTTTGTCTTCTTGGTGACCTAAATGCACATCATCCGCTATGGGGATCTGCTCACATGGATAATAGAGGGCACTTGCTAGAAAAGCTCATAGACCAAGTGAACCTAACTTTGCTAAACACTGGTCAAAACACCTACACTCATCTCTCCACGGGATGTATGTCAGCAATTGACTTGTCTATTTGTTCCCCTGAGTTACTTCCTATTATTGATTGGACGGTTTTAAATGATCTGCACAACAGTGATCACTTCCCAATAATATGCAGAATCCAAACAACGCAGACACCTTGCCCTGATCATCGGGTATTATGGAAATTTTCTAAAGCAGATTGGGAAAAGTTCTCTGTCTCCATCTCCTTTGATAGCCAATTCATACAACTAGGGTCCATTGATGATGTCACCGAGCACATTACCAAACAAATAATAGCAGCAGCTTCCAAAGCAATACCAACGTTTTCTGCTTCCAAACATAGAAACCTGAAACACTGGTGGAATGATGCTTGTACCATAGCGAAAAAAGAAAAAAATAAAGCCTGGAATCTGTTCCGTAAGTTTCCAACCACCGACAACCTGATTCAGTTTAAAAGGCTTAAGGCAAAAGCACGGCAAATTAGAAGACAAGCCAAAAAAGAATCATGGATACAGTTTGCATCTTCTATCACAAAAGACACTAGCAGTAAAATTATTTGGAAAAAAATTCGACAACTAAATGGCAAATTTTTACCGGTTTCTGCTCCAATTTTAACCAAGAACGGACAAGAAATATCTTCACCACAAGAAATAGCCAACGCGCTTGCAGAGACTTTCTCTGAAACTTCAGCCACTACAGCTTATGATATTTCCTTCCTACAAACTAAAGCCATTGCAGAAAAATATAAGATAAATTTCCAAACTACCCAGTCTCTAGCCTATAATCAACCTTTTCGTGTTTTTGAACTCCAAACAGCACTAAACAGATCGCCAAATAGCGCTGCCGGAGCTGATGGAATCTATTATGTAATGATGAAACATCTAAACAATATAGCTCTGAATTTGCTAATAACATTCTTTAATCGCATCTTCCTTGAAGGTGTATATCCCTCTACCTGGCATCACTCCGTTATTCTAGCCTTTCCCAAACCAGGAAAAGATCAATCACTCACACAAAATTATCGACCAATCTCCCTCACCAGTTGTCTAGGTAAAACTCTAGAAAAGATGATACACAGGCGACTTACCTGGGTTCTTGAAACTGAAAAGCTGCTAAACAACAATCAATTTGGTTTCCGACAAAACAGGTCCACTTTAGATCTCATGGTGAAAGCAGAGACTAACATTCGTAATGCTTATGTGAAAAACGAACACCTTGTAATGGTAAGTTTGGACATTGAAAAGGCTTTTGACACAACCTGGAGGTATGGCATATTGCGAGAACTTTATTCCCTAGGATTGCGGGGACATTTACCGAAATTTATTCAAAACTTTCTCCAAAACAGAACATTTCAGGTTCGTTATCAAACAGTGCTTTCTCGTATTTATACCCAAGAAGAAGGTGTCCCACAAGGGTCAATACTTAGCGCTACTCTTTTTTCACTCAAGCTGAACTCTATAACCCACAACATTCCCAATACTGTCGAATTATACATGTACGCTGATGATCTCACTCTATCTTGCAGTTCAAAAAATATTCATACTATTGAAAGACAGCTGCAACTCTCCATAAATAAGCTAGAAACATGGACACAGAAGAACGGATATCGTATGTCAGAACAAAAAACTGTTGCAATTCACTTCTGCAAAAAACGTAAGCTGCATCCGGAACCGGAGCTTCGGCTACAGAACCACCTGATACCACTCACCAGTAACCTTCGATTCCTAGGTTTAATGTTGGACACCAAACTTAACTTTGTTTCTCACATAACATATCTCCGAACTGTATGTTTAAAGAAATTAAATATTCTTCGGTCCATGG